>NC_057814.1:309339093-309639093 GCF_018294505.1 Triticum aestivum | reverse complement strand
CACGCTGTGCTGACGGAGATGGAGACGGTCCTCAAGGAACCACCTGGACCCCTAGAGGCTCCCGAGGCTCAAGGCCCTAGTGGCTCATGAGGAGCATTTCCTTCGCCGCGTACCTTCAGCTGCTCCGACACCCCTTCATCGACAAAACCAGGTGACATTTTCGAAGTTTATTTAGCTGGGAGCGCCCCTCGGGCTGCATCATTCCCAGGCCGCTTGGGTCCGTCCCTGTGGCATGTATCCCTTTTTCTTATGTCTTTAGCTTACCTTGCTGGGGGTGCCCCTCGGGCTGCATCATCCCCAAGCCACTCGGGCCTGACCCAGTGGCGTGTATCTTCCCTACTTTTACCTAAGCCACTATGCTTTCCATGCTTATCTACCTATGATTATCACCTGCTTGACTCTCGCCTCCCACGGGGGCTGCTCACACTGGCACAACGCTTATGCACGGGTCGGTCCCTGCAACGTCGACAAATCTGAGCGGTCGAGCTCTGGCTCGCGGCATGCCCCACGCACGTCACCTCACCAGGCCCTCAGTGCCTTCGTCTCCTCGCGACCGACCGGGCGGACTGACAACCATAATGGCAAACCGTGTTTCTCCTTGTGCTGACTCGCAGGAATCTCATGAGAATGACAGCAGGCGGCACCACGAGCTCCCTCTTCTCCCATGCAATCCGCTTGTGCGTTAAAAAGGGGGCTCCTGAGCATCGCGACTCAGGAGCTCTTACTGGCTCTCCAGCCCTCACCCCATGGCCTTGACCACGGCACGCGACCTGGCATACCAGTGGCGGCTGAGCTCGCTCGAGGGCCGGGACCTGAGGACGTAGAGCGTAAAGGAGAGCGTGGAGAAGAACGGCAGGCTCGCATGGGGCTGGCCTAGCTACGCATTAACGCGGCGCATCACGAGGAATCGGCCTCAGACCACCAAGATAAGTCTCACACTCAAATTGACTAACCGTTGGAGTCTAGGGGCCATGCACGCCGCAGCCCTATTGTGGCAACTTCGCCTCCCTTTCTTACCTTAACACGACTGCTTGGGCGCTAAAGGGGACCTCCTGAGCATCGCGCCTCAGGGGCTCTTACTGGACCGCGGGCTGCTCACCTCCTGGCCTTGACCACGGCACGCGACATGGCATACCAGCGACGGCTGCAGCTTGCCTGGGGACCGGGACCTGTCAGCGCAGAGCAACAAGCCGTCGCGACGTTGGAAAGGGGAGACCGAGCCTTAATAGGACATGCACTCGCAATTCTTCATAACAAGGATAGCATCAACAAAAAACATTACACACCCTTTACACGCCCCCGCGGGGTACTTCTCAATTCCTCGCAGGGAACAAAAGACGAGAACTTAGGGGGATCCTATCTACATCCTCCTGTGGCTAATGCCATCATCAAAAGTGGGCTACAGGAGGCCGGCGCCAACCCCATCCAGATCAACGACGGCAGCGGCTCGACGCCGCAGCCCTGCTCCGGGCGCGGCGGGAGCACGGGGGCACGTAGCTGTTGTCGCTCGTCTCCGGAGTCTCATAGAGCTCAGCAGAACTGCTGGACGCCCAAGGGCCACTGCTGCTGGAGGTGCCATAGGCCGGGCGTGTGTCGTCCTGGCGCACCCCTCCAGGGCAGCACTCCATGCGGTGGCCGTCCGCGTCGAAGACCTTGAAGAACAGCGTGGAGGCGCCATCATATTCGAAGTGGATCGCGAGGGCGCCCTCAGCATGGCAAATCCGCGCAACCTCACCCCAGCCGCGAGTCATGAAGATCTTGCCGGAGGAGAGCACTTCAACCTCTGCTCCGGTCGCTGGGGCGTCGCAGTCAGCATGCTGCAACCAGAGCTCAAGGGGTCCCCTCGGTGGCATCACGTCAGAGAAGAACCGCGGGAAGCGGATCTAGGTGCTTGGGGGCATCGCTTCCCACAGCACGAGCTCGCGGGAGGAGTCCGCAGCATGGATCCCAGGGGGGACGGCGCGCATCGCCATCGCGCGGCGACTGCGGTCACGCCGCGAGCGGCGCCGCTCGCCGCTTCTTCCTCCCGAGCCCTCGGATTGGGCGTACAAGGGCCGCAGATACCCTGGAGGAGGTCGCTCGCATCAAGGCCTCGTCACCACCTGCATCGTCGCCGCGTCGCGGCGGTGAACCTACCTCTTCTTCGGCGGGAGCGTTGTCGGCAAGTCGAGGGGAGTCTTTGCTTTCTCCGCAGCGGAAAACCTTCGGATGGGCGCCATTGCTATTAGCAGAGGAGAAAGGAGGAAGAAGCAAGCAAACTAGGAAGAGATGGGCGACGGGGGCTCTGCCCCCTCCCCATTTATAGAAGAAGAAGGCCAACCGGCACCTCCCACGATCACAGGTAATGATGGTTTTCCTTGCATGTCGCAGGGACTGGTCAAATCAAGCAGTTGCCGAGGCAGCGTGGGGAAGCGGAGACGCCCACGTCCAATCAACCGCCACGCGTCGATTGAGGCCGCAAGCTTTTGGGCCCGCGGTGCTCCGCCCTTGACCTTTGGATTCGCCTCGAAGCCAAGCCCGAGCGCGCCTTGGGCCCGGGGGCTACTGTCGGCGTTCTGGGAACGGGGGTCCCCAGACATGCCTGCGTGCGGTCCACGGCGTGGCTGTGCTAGCGGGCCCGTACGGCTCATCTTCATCAACAAGGCATTCAAGACCCTCGCGAGGGGCCAAGCCTCGTGAGGCGGACGACAGAAGATCTCCTCAGGGGTAGCCTCACCAGGTTGCCTCGCGAGGAGCGGAGAGTTCAAGGCAAGGTAAACCTCGCGAGGTTCTCATGACGTGAGCCATGATGATCAAGATCAGGCGGGCGCCAGGCGGGCGCCAGCGCGTAGTGTCCTTGTTTCCCCTTTGGTGCCAAGGAGGCAAGCGCAGGCGCAGAGTACCGAGGCATCAAGCAAAGGTTTCCATATCAGTGCAACGAGACCAAGACCAGCGGGACGGCATCACCACTAGACCCTTTTGCAGGCAAAGACCGCTTTTGTCAAGATAAGCTGTACTAGCTGTCCCCTTTCAAATTGGCCGTTGTTGGCTCCCTTCCCGCTCAATATTTGGGGAGAGGACCAGGTCCTATATAAGTAGAACTAGCCACCACCGTAGAGGGCATCTAGTAGAGAGCCCACAAGCAAGCCTGAGGGGATCGATTCCATCTTCCATCCCCTCACCCACAAGCTCACAGAGCACAAGAACACCTCGACCTTAGGAGGCTGTTCTTCCCTTTGTACTGTTCATCATCAACCCAAGAGGCAATCCACCACCACCACACTGGAGTAGGGTATTACACCACAACGGTGGCCCGAACCAGTATAAATCTCGTGTCTTTGTGTTGTGAGTTCGTCGAGTTCGTCCGTGAGATCTTAGAGAGCTAGGGCGTAGATCGGTAGGGAGGAAATAACTTCGCGCGCACCCCAAAGTTCGAACCATAAGGGTTTTGCCGGAACCCGTGATCCGACAGAGGCCGATGAGATCGCCAAGAGGGTGTCAAGGGGCCAGCCCCAAGAACCCGGCGTCTTCGAGGAGCGACTTTTCAAGCCTTCAGCGGCCCCCGCGGCCGCGGAGACTGCGCCACATCGAGAGGAACTCCCCTAGACACCGACCTCGGGAGCCCCCGCTTGCGGTCCAACCTCAGGAGCGTGTCTTCTCCTGACGCTCGAGCCTCAGGAGGGATGCTGGACCGAGGAATTCAAGGCGTACCTAGTGCGGGGGATGCTGCCGGAGAAGGAGGAGGATGCAGAGTGTGTGGCCTGGCAAGCCACAACATACTGCATCCAAGATGGTGAGCTCTACAGAAAACGGCCGAATGATGTTTCTTTACGATGCATCTCCAGGAAGCAAGGGGGCGAGCTGCTAGCTGACATACACGGCGGAGATTGTGGGCATCACTCATCGTCGCGCACCCTGGTCGGCAAGGCATTCCGCAGCGGGTTCTACTGGCCCACGGCACTCAACGACGCAACCGAGCTAGTCAAATCCCGCGAGGCCTGCCAATTCCATGCCAAGCAGATCCACCAGCCAGCCCAGGGCCTCCAGACTATCCCACTTTCATGGTCGTTCGCGGTCTGGGGGCTGGATATCCTAGGCCCGTTCCCTCTATCACCCGGGGGCTACCGCTTCCTCTACGTCGCCATCGACAAGTTCACCAAATAGGCGGAGGTGGAGGCCGTCCGCACCATGCCAGCCGGGTCCGTAGTTAAGTTCATCAAGGGCCTCGTGAGCCGGTTTGGGGTCCCTAACCTCATCATCACCGACAATGTCTCGCAGTTCACTAGCAATCTCTTCAAGACATATTGTGCTAACCTTGGAACGCATATATGCTACGCCTTAGTGGCACACCCCAGGAGCAATGGCCAGGCCAACCGCGCCAACGCGGAGGTCTTGAGGGGCCTCAAGACCAAGACCTTCAATAAGAAGCTCGAGGCTTGTGGATGGGGCTGGCACGACGAGCTCCAGTCCGTGCTATGGTCCATCCGCACCACCGCCACCAAGCCGACGGGCGAGACTCCGTTCTTCGTTGTCTACGAAGCTGAAGCAGTCCTCCCTCACGAGGTCAAGCATCGCTCCGCGCGGGTCCTAGCGTTCGATCAGGCGCACCAAGATGCCATGTGGGGGATGGACCTCGTGCTGGGGGAGGAGCGCCGCCACCAAGACTCGCTCCGGGCGGCAAGGTACCAGCAGGCGTTGCAACAGTATCGCTGCCGCAGCGTCCACTCCAGGGCGCTCGAGGTGGGCGATCTTGTCCTAAGGCGGGTGCTCTCCAGGGAAGGGCTACATAAGCTCTCACCCATGTGGGAGGGCCCGTTTAGGATTACCCACGTCTCCAGGTCAGGCGCCGTGCGCCTGGAGACGCAGGACGGGATCCCCATCCAGAACGCCTGGAACATCCAGCACCTCCGAAAGTTCTACCCATGAAGCAAGGCCCAGTGCCTATGAAGGTCTCCGCTCGTGACACTCTCATGTAATAATGAGTGGGGCTGTACACGCCTCTGAGTCTCCGGAGTGCCGCCCTCGGGCCTCAGGGGCTCCCTCCCACGTCCTAGTGGCAGCACTTAGCTCCACGCTGGTGAGAAGACTATGATGAAGCTATGTACCTAGGGTAGGGTCATAGGCCTGACCTAGACACCCTCCCCTAGGACATCACCCTAAAGTCAAAAGCATTCAAGGGATACGATCATCCACTCGACCAGAAGTATTCCACTCGGAAGATTCAAGTTCACTCGACCGTAACAAGAATCACTCGACAGACAGAAGATCTAAAGCCACTCTGAATAGCAACAGTCGAGCGTTTACTCTATAGACTTAATGGTCATTTATGTCACTTTATTACTAGTGTTACTAGAAACGCCCCATCTTTATGTACCTTAAACCCTGTGTAACTGAGGGCAGGAGGGTCCTGGCGAACTCTATATAAGCCACCTCCTCCTCAGGGACAAGGGTTCGCACCCCCTGTAACTCCACACACATATAATTCAGTCGACCGCCTCCGGGCACCGAGACGTAGGGCTATTACTTCCACCGTGAAGGGCCTGAACTCGTAAACCTTGTGTGTACAACTGCGCCATAGCCAGGATCTTGCCTCATCATACCTACCCCCCAGTCTATTGTCAGTCTTAGAACCACGACAGTTGGCGCCCACCGTGTTAGCGACTTTTTGGTGAAGTTGCGATTTTTCCGATTCCCATCATCATGGTGTCCGGCGGTGGATTGGTCGAGGGCCGCGAGATTCGTCTCGGCGTGCTCGTCTTCGTTGCTTCAGGAAGCTCCCCTTGACGTCGAGACGCTTCCCGGCCGCGGGGCGACGCACTTTCGCGCGTGCGTTCGCGACGTCCTTCTCCGGCAGCCGTTGACCCAATATTGGTCCGCTCCCGTGGTGTCCCCGCTCCCCGCTGTTCGCCGACGCAAGCGATCCGGTCGGTCGCGACTTTAGCGGTGGGTGAAACACGCAGTGGCTCGTCGGTCGGCCACCCCACAAGTCGTGGAAATCGAGCCCGACGAAACTCTCTACGGCCTGTTCGACTGGCTCCGTTGACACCGCATCCGAGTGCGACGGCAGCGATCCTGCGGCTGAAGTCTTGATGGTCGACGGACCACGTAGTCCTCCTGGCTTCCGCCGGGACGATGGCGGTGATGGTGGCGGTGATCCGTCACGCGGTCAGGAGGAGTACCGCCCCGAACCCCTTTCTTCGCAGCATAGGGAAGAGCTTCGCCACCGCAACATGGATGCGCTCCACACGCCCATTGTTGGTGAAACCTCGGAGGCTCGGGCTTTGGAGGAGGCGCGCCTGGCCAACTTGGCTGAGCGCACTCGACTGGAGAACCTTCAGCATGCACTCGACGAGCGTGCTCGGCAGCGGATTCCTGAGTCCAGTCGAAGACAGCTTTTTTCGCCTCAACCTCAGGTATACCGCACTTCTATTCAAAATCTCACAGCTGCGGCCCGTATAGCAGAGTCAATTCAGCCTTCCCAGTCGGAGGCTGGCAGAGGTTTGATGCAGATCCGGGCCTTACTCCGGGCAGCAGGAGAGCAGAACACAGGTCTCAGTCGCGGAATAGGATTCATAGCAGATCTGTGATGGCAGATACAGTTCAGTCGACCCACTGCCCAAGATCGCCCTCGCGGCATGAGGGACGTGAGCACCGGCAGGATCAGTATAGGAACCACGAGCAGTATGATCACCGACTCGGCCGTGATGACCTTTGTCGAGTGCCCACACCTCCTCCGAGGAGTGAGTCATATGTGCCTCGGCAATATGATGACAGACGCCCTCACAGTGGCGAGCGAAGAATACCAGTCGACCCAAGGGAGCCAAGCTTGGATGCGAGATCTATTCTCGTCCAAGGTCTAGCCGACAGGAACAGAGCACACAGAGAGGGCCTTGATAGAGATCACCCGACTGGCAGCAGAGTTCATGTTTCAGGTCCAGAGTGTTTCAGCAGAGCCATCAGGGCCGCGGTGATTCCTCCCAACTTCAGGTTGGCGACTGCAGTCAGCAAGTTCACTGGTGAGTCCAAGCCTGACACTTGGCTTGAGGATTACCGAGTGGCTGTGGAGATTGGTGGCGGCAATGATGAAGTCGCCATGAAGCATCTTCCTCTGATGTTGGAAGGTTCAGCCAGAGCATGGTTGACTCAGTTAACACCAGACAGTATATTCAGTTGGGAAGAACTTTCCCGAGTGTTTGTTAGACCTTTTGAGGGTACTTGCAAGCGGCCAGCAGGATTAACAGAATTGCAGCATTGCGTGCAAAAACCGAATGAGACTCTGAGAGATTACATTCAGAGGTGGGCCACTTTGCATCACACAGTGGAAAATGTGTCCCAGCATCAAGCAGTTTGTGCCTTCAAGGAAGGCGCTAAGTATCAAGAGCTGGTCCTGAAATTCGGTCGAACGGGAGATATGTCTCTGACTCGGATGATGGAAATAGCCACTCGGTACGCTAACGGTGAAGAAGAGGATCGACTCCGCAGTGGAAAGAGCAAACCATTCGGTCAAGACACCGGTGGAGGCAATTCCAATCGGAAACAGAAGCGTAAAGCTGAGCCTGCAGGGCCTGGTGAAACTGCGGCAGTGATTCAAGGAAAATTTAAAGGGAAACCTAAGGGGCCCTGGACCCCCAAGAAAGTGAAAGAGCAAGCCGGAAATGATGTGTTGGATTTGCCATATCACATTCACACCAAGAAGGATGAAGAAGGTAACCTGATTTATCCTAAGCATACCACTCGACAGTGTCGGGTTCTGATCCAGCAATTCTGAGACAAACAACCTAATGAGAAGGAAAAGGAGTCAGACAAGGATGAGGACAAAGAGGAAGATGATGGTTTTCCCAATGTCAATTTCACCCTAGTGATTTTTGCTGATGTTGAGAGCAAAAGTCGACTGAAAGTGATCAACAGAGAAGTGAATATGGTTGCCCTGGCAACGACAACATACCTAAAGTGGTGACAAACAATTATCACATTCGACCAGTCTGATCATCCTGCTCGCATAGCCACTCCAGGGAAGCAAGCGTTGGTGGTCGACCCAGTCGTTGGGGGCACTCGATTGACCAAAGTGTTGATGGATGGTGGTAGTGGTTTGAATATCCTTTACGCTGAAACCTTGAAGGGGATGGGCATTCCGATGTCCAAACTTAGTGAGAGTAACATGAGCTTTCACGGCGTCATCCCTGGCAAGAAGGCTGAATCACTCGGCCAGATAACCCTTGACATGGTTTTTGGTGATTCAAAGAATTACCGTAAGGAAAAGTTGACATTTGAAGTAGTGGATTTAAAGAGTGCTTACCATGCTATGTTGGGGAGGCCTGCATATGCACGCTTTATGGCTCGACCATGTTACGTTTATCTCAAATTGAAAATGCCTGGTCCCAGAGGAGTGATCACGGTCACTGGCAAGCGGCAGAAGGCGAAGGTATGCTTCCAGAAGGGTTCTAAAATTGCCAATGCACAAATGGCAGCAGTTGAAATGGAAGAGTATCAGAAAAATGCAGATCCGAGTGATTTGTTGCGAGCCAAGAAGCCTGCCACAGATTCTGCATTTCAGTCGTCTGGTGAAACAAAGCCGATTCATATTCACCCAACCGATCCTAATGCTGCTCCTACTCATATCTCAACATCACTCGACAACAAATAGGAAGAAGCGCTCATCCAGTTCCTCCGTGAGAACTGGGACATCTTTGCATGGAAACCTTCTGACATGTCGGCTGTACCCAGGGGACTGGCTGAGCACCGTCTGCGAGTCGACCCGAAAGTAAAACCAGTCAAGGAACATCTTCGATGGTCCGCCGTACAGAAGAGATAGGCAATTGGCAAGGAAGTGGCTCGACTCCTGGCAGCTGAGTTCATCCGAGAGATTTACCACTCCGAGTGGCTCGCCAATGCTGTCATGGTCCCCAAGAAGGACGACTCACTTCGTCTGTGGATTGACAAGCATATCAATCGGGCCTGCCCGAAAGATCATTTCCCTCTCCCCCGTATCGACCAAACCGTCGACTCAACCGCGGGGTGTGAGCGTTTGTCTTTTCTGGACGCGTATTCCGGGTATCATCAGATCCGACTGTATGGACCCGATGAGATAGAAACATCTTTCATCACTCCATTCAGGTGTTTTTGTTATGTCACCATGCCATTCGGTCTCAAGAACGCTGGTGCCACATTTATGAGGATGATTTAGAAGTGCCTGCTCACTCAAATCAGTTGGAATGTGGAAGCATATATGGATGACATTGTGGTCAAGTCGCGTAAAGGTTCCGACCTGCTGACTGACCTCGCTGAAACATGTGCCAACCTGAGAAGGTATGATATCAAGCTTAATCTGTCGAAATGCACATTCGTAGTTCCAGGAGGAAAGTTACTCGGTTTCCTCGTTTCCGAACGAGGGATCGACGCGAACCCAGAGAAAGTTGGGGCCATACTCCGGATGAAACGCCCTGTGCGTGTGCATGACGTTCAGAAGCTTACTTGTTGTTTGGCCGCCTTGAGTCGATTCATCTCTCGCCTCGGTGAAAAGGCATTGCCTCTTTACCGACTGATGAAGAAATCTGATAAGTTCGAGTGGACTTCTGAAGCTGATGCAGCGTTTGCAGAGCTCAAAACCCTGCTTTCCACCCAGCCAGTGCTTGCTGCCCCAATCAGCAAAGAGCCTTTACTGCTTTATATTGCAGCCACTGGACAAGTTGTCAGTACAGTACTCACGGTCGAGCGGGAAGAAGAAGGAAAAGCCTATAAAGTTCAGCGCCCAGTGTACTATATTTCTGAAGTCTTGACTCCATCCAAGCAGAAATATCCGCATTATCAGAAGCTTGTTTATGGAATTTACATGACCACAAAGAAGGTTGCACATCATTTCTCTGATCACTCCATTACAGTCGTCAGCGACGCACCATTGTCAGAAATTCTGAACAACAGAGATGCAACTGGTCGAGTGACAAAGTGGGCGATTGAACTCCTTCCTTTGGATATCAAGTTTGAGGCAAAGAAAGCTATCAAGTCCCAAGCAATAGCAGATTTCCTCGCCGAGTGGGTTGAGCAACAACAACCGACTCAGATTCACTCGGAGCATTGGACCATGTTCTTTGATGGATCCAAGATGCTGAATGGTTCTGGTGCTGGGGTGGTATTGGTATCCCCCCGAGGAGACAAACTCAGCTATGTTCTTCAGATTCATTCTGATTCCTCCAACAACGAAGCTGAATATGAAGCACTTCTGTATGGGTTGCGTATGGACATTTCACTCGGCGTCCGTCACCTAATGGTCTACGGCGACTCAGATTTGGTGGTCAATCAAGTAATGAAGGAGTGGGACGTCAGAAGCCCGGCTATGACTGGCTATTGTAATGCAGTGAGAAAGTTAGAGAAGAAGTTTGTGGGGTTAGAGCTCCATCATATACCCCGACTGAAAAATCAAGGAGCTGATGATTTGGCAAAGATAGGCTCTAAGCGTGAGCCTATTCCCAGTAATGTGTTCTTGGAGCATCTTCACACGCCTTCCGTCCAAGAGGATCCCTTCACGGAGGAGCCCCCACTACCTAAGAGCCCTACTGATCGGACTGAAGTTGAAATCCCAGCCATGGTCGACATGGTCATGGAAGTTTTGGTCGTCATACCCGATTGGACAGTGCCATACATCGCGTATATTCTAAGGAAAGAGCTCCCAGAGGATGAAGAAGAGGCCCATCAGATTGTCCATCAATATAAAGCTGTCACAGTAATGGGTGGACAACTTTACA
The DNA here is from genome assembly GCF_018294505.1 of Triticum aestivum. Taxonomy (NCBI): domain Eukaryota; kingdom Viridiplantae; phylum Streptophyta; class Magnoliopsida; order Poales; family Poaceae; genus Triticum; species Triticum aestivum. Next base: position 309,628,375 of record NC_057814.1, on the reverse strand, counting down.
GAGAAAGTGTTACCGGAGTCGCTCAGAAGTGCATAACATCGGAAGAAGGTCGAGTGATCCTCAACGACATCCACTCGGGGACCTGTGGTCACCATGCGTCCTCTCGGACCATTGTGGCCAAAGCATACCGAGCGGGATTTTATTGGCCACGAGCAAATGAAATGGCAAAAGACATAGTCGACAAATGTGAAGGTTGCCAGTTCTACTCCAACATGTCTCCCAAGCCTGCATCAGCCCTGAAGACCATTCCACTCGTCTGGCCCTTTGCTATTTGGGGATTAGATATGGTTGGACCTCTAAGGACTGGCAGAAGCGGCTTCACCCATGTGCTCATAGCAGTCGACAAGTTCACCAAATGGATTGAAGCCAAGCCTATCAAAAACCTCGAAGCAAGTACTGCTGTCAGCTTCATCAGAGAGTTAACATTCAGATATGGTGTCCCACACAGCATCATCACAGATAATGGATCGAACTTTGATTCTGATGAGTTCAGAGCCTTTTCCGCTTCCCAAGGCACTCGGGTCGACTATGTTTCAGTCGCCCATCCCAAGTCGAATGGACAAGATGAAAGAGCAAACGGATTGATTCTCAAAGGACTGAAACCCCGAATGATGTGTTACCTCAAGCATGCGGCAGGTGCCTGGGTCGATGAACTTCCATCAGTGCTTTGCGGATTGAGGACAACTCCTAATCGGTCGACCGACGGAACTCCATTCTTCTTAGTCTATGGGGCTGAAGCTGTGCTTTGATACGTCTCCAATGTATCTATAATTTTTGATTGCTCCATGCTATATTATCTACTGTTTTGGACATTATTGGGCTTTATTAATCACTTTTATATTATTTTTGGGACTAACCTATTAACCGGAGGCCCAGCCCAGAATTGCTGTTTTTTGCCTATTTCAGAGTTTCGCAGAAAAGAAATATCAAACGGAGTCCAAACGGAATGAAACGTTTGGGAACGTGATTTTTAGGAAGATTATGATCCGGGAGACTTGGACCCTACGTCAAGAAACAAAAGAGGAAGCCACGAGGTAGGGGGGCGCGCCCACCCCCCCCCGGGCGCGCCCTCCACCCTCGTGGGCCCCCTATTGCTCCACCGACGTACTCCTTCCTCCTATATATACCTACGTACCCCAAACGATCGGAGACGGAGCCAAAAACCTAATTCCACCGCCGCAACCTTCTATACCCACGAGATCCCATCTAGGGGCCTGCTCCGGAGCTCCGCAGGAGAGGGCATTCATCACGGAGGGCTTCTACATCAACACCATAGCCTCTCCGATGAAGTGTGAGTAGCTTACCTCAGACCTTCGGGTCCATAGTTAGTAGCTAGATGGCTTCTTCTCTCTTTTTGGATCTCAATACAATGTTCTCCCCCTCTCTCGTGGAGATCTATTGAATGTAATCTTCTTTTTGCGGTGTGTTTGTTGAGACCGATGAATTATGGGTTTATGATCAAGATTATCTATGAACAATATTTGAATCTTCTCTGAATTCTTTTATGTATGATTGGTTATCTTTGCAAGTCTCTTCGAATTATCAGTTTGGTTTGGCCTACTAGATTGATCTTTCTTGCAATGGGAGAACTGCTTAGCTTTGGGTTCAATCTTGCAGTGTCCTTTCCCAGTGACAGTAGGGGCAGCAAGGCGCGTATTGTATTGTTGCCATCGAGGATAACAAGATGGTTTTTTTATCATATTGCATGAATTTATCCCTCTACATCATGTCATGTTTCTTAAGGCGTTACTCTGTTTTCATGAACTTAATACTCTAGATGCATGCTGGATAGCGGTCGATGAGTGGAGTAATAGTAGTAGATGCAGGCAGGAGTCGGTCTACTTGTCTCGGACGTGATGCCTATATACATGATCATACCTAGATATTCTCATAACTATGCTCAATTCTGTCAGTTGCTCAACAGTAATTCGTTCAACCACCGTAAAATACTTATGCTCTTGAGAGAAGCCACTAGTGAAACCTATGGCCACCGGGTCTATCTTCATCATATTAATCTTCCAACACTTAGTTATTTCCTTTGCTTTTTACTTTGCTTTTATTTTACTTTGCATCTTTATCACAAAAATACCAAAAATATTATCCTATCATATCTCACTCTCGTAAGTGACCGTGAAGGGATTGACAACCCCTTATCGCGTTGGTTGCGAGGATTTATTTGTATTGTGCAGGTACGAGGGACTCGCGCCTAGCCTCCTTCTGGATTGATACCTTGGTTCTCAAAAACTGAGGGAAATACTTACGCTACTTTGCTGCATCACCCTTTCCTCTTCAAGGGAAAACCAACGCAGTGCTCAAGAGGTAGCAAGAAGGATTTCTGGCGCCATTGCCGGGGAGGTCTACGCAAAAGTCAACATACCAAGCACCCATCACAATCCCTTATCTCCCGCATTACATTATTTTCCATTTGCCTCTCATTTTCCTCTCCCCCACTTCACCCTTGCCGTTTTATTCGCCCTCTCTTTTCCGTTCGCCTTTTTTTTGCTTGCTTTTTGGTTGCTCGTGTGTTGGATTGCTTGCTTGTCACGATGGCTCAAGATAATACCAAATTATGTGACTTTACCAATACCAACAATAATGATTTCCTTAGCACTCCGATTGCTCCTCTTACTGATACTGAATCTTGTGAAACCAATGCTGCTTTGCTGAATCTTGTCATGAAAGATCAATTCGCCGGCCTTCCTAGTGAAGATGCCGCTACTCATCTAAATAGCTTCGTTGATTTGTGTGATATGCAAAAGAAGAAAGATATTGATAATGATATTGTTAAATTGAAGCTATTTCCTTTTTCGCTTAGAGATCGTGCTAAAGCTAGGTTTTCATCTTTGCCTAAAAATAGTATTGATTCTTGGAACAAGTGCAAAGATGCTTTTATGTCTAAGTACTTTCCTCCTGCTAAGATCATCTCTCTTAGAAACGATATTATGAATTTTAAGCAACTTGATCTTGAACATGTTGCACAAGCTTGGGAGAGGATGAAATTAATGATACGTAATTGCCCCACTCATGGTTTGAATTTGTGGATGATTATACAAAATTTTTATGCCGGATTGAATTTTGCTTCTAGAAATCTTTTAGATTCGCCTACGGAAGGCACTTTTATGGAAATCACTTTAGGAGAAGCTACTAAGCTCCTAGATAATATTATGGTTAATTATTCTCAATGGCACACTGAAAGATCTACTAATAAAAAAGTGCATGCGATAGAAGAAATTAATGTTTTGAGTGGAAAGATGGATGAACTTATGAAATTATTTGCTACTAAGAGTGTTTCTTCTGATCCTAATGATATGCGCTTGTCTACTTTGATTGAGAATAATAATGAATCTATGGATGTGAATTTTGTTGGTAGGAATAATTTTGGTAACAACGCGTATAGAGAAAACTTTAATCCTAGGCCTTATCCTAGTAATTCCTCTAATAATTATCGTAATTCCTACAACAACTCTTATGGAAATTTTAATAAGATGCCCTCTGAATTTGAGACTAGTGTTAAAGAGTTTATGAATTCACAAAAGAATTTCAATGCTTTGCTTGAGGAAAAATTGCTTAAAGTTGATGAATTGGCTATTAACATTGATAGAATTTCTCTTGATGTTGATTCTTTAAAGCTTAGATCTATTCCTCCTAAGCATTATATCAATGAGTCTCTCAAAGCCATGAGAATTTCCATTGATGAGTGCAAAAAAAGAACTTCTAGGATGCGTGCTAAGAAAGATTGCTTTATGAAAACGTGTTCTTCAAATTTCTATGAAAATAAAGATGAAGACCTAAAAGTTATTGATGTGTCCCCTATTAAATCTTTGTTTTGCAATATGAATCTTGATAATGATGGGATTGAATATGATCCACCTTTACCTAGAAGGCGTTCCAAAAATTCGGAGTTTTTAGATCTTGATGCTAAAATTGATAAAAGTGGGATTGAAGAGATTAAAACCCTAGATGTTGCTAAACCCACAATTTTGGATTTCAGGGAATTTAATTATGAAAATTGCTCTTTGATAGACTGTATTTCCTTGTTGCAATCCGTGTTAAATTCTCCTCATGCTTATAGTCAAAATAAAGCATTTACTAAACACATCGTTGATGCCTTGATGCAATCTTATGAAGAAAAGCTTGAGTTGGAAGTTTCTATCCCTATAAAACTTTATGATGAGTGGGAACCTACTATTAAAATTAAGATTAAGGATCATGAGTTCTATGCTTTATGTGATTTGGGTGCTAGTGTCTCCACTATTCCCAAAACTTTGTGCGATTTGCTAGAATTCCGTGATTTTGATGATTGCTCTCTAAACTTGCACCTTGTAGATTCCACTATTAAGAAACCTATGGGAAGAATTAATGATGTTCTTATTGTTGCAAACAGGAATTATGTGCCCGTAGATTTTATCGTTCTTGATATAGATTGCAATCCTTCATGTCCTATTATTCTCGGTAGACCTTTCCTTAGAATGATTGGTGCAATTATTGATATGAAGGAAGGGAATATTAGATTCCAATTTCCATTCAAGAAAGGCATGGAACACTTCCCTAGGAAGAAAATAAAACTACCATATGAATCTATCAGGAGAGCCACTTATGGATTGCCTACCAAAGATGACAATACCTAGATCTATCCTTGCTTTTATGCCTAGCTAGGGGCGTTAAACGATAGCGCTTGTTGGGAGGCAACCCAATTTTATTTTAGTTTTTTGCTTTTTGCTTCTGTTTAGGAATAAATATTTGTTCTAGCCTCTGGTTAGATTTGTTTTTATGTTTTAGTTAGTGTTTGTGCCAAGTTAATCCTATAGGATCTTCTTGGGTGATAGTTATTTGATCTTGCTGTAATTTCCAGAAACTTTCTGTTCACGAACACAATTGTTAAAAATCACCAGAACGTGGTAAAATAGTGATTCCAATTGCTGCTGATCAATAAACAAATTTCCTAGGTCTTTCTATTTTGGATGATTTTTTTGGAGTTCCAGAAGTTTGCGTTAGTTCCAGATTACTACAGACTGTTCTGTTTTTGACAGATTCTGTTTTTCGTGTGTTGTTTGCTTATTTTGATGAATCTATGGCTAATAAAATAGTTTATAAACCATAGAGAAGTTGGAATACAGTAGGTTTAACACCAATATAAATAAATAATGAGTTCATTACAGTACCTTGAAGTGGTCTTTTGTTTTCTTTCGCTAACGGAGCTCACGAGATTTCTGTTGAGTTTTGTGTTGTGAAGTTTACAAGTTTTGGGTGAAAGATTTTTGATGGATTATGGAACAAGGAGTGGCAAGAGCCTAAGCTTGGGGATGCCCATGGCACCCCCAAGATAATCTAAGGACACCAAAAAGCCAAAGCTTGGGGATGCCCGGAAGGCATCCCCTCTTTCGTCTACTTCCATCGGAAACTTTACGTGGAGCTATATTTTTATTCACCACATGATATGTGTTTTGCTTGGAGCGTCTTGTATGGTTTGAGTCTTTTCTTTTTAGTCTACCACAGTCATCCTTGCTGTACACTTCTTTTGAGAGAGCCATACATGATTTGGAAATTATTAGAATACTCTATGTGCTTCACTTATATCTTTTGAGTTATATAGGTTTGCTCTAGTGCTTCACTTATATCTTTTAGAGCACGGTGGTGGATTTGTTTTATAGTGTGACGCCCGGATAATCAAGCTACAGTAAACCTCTGCTAAAGATGCCACGTCACCTCTGTTACTGTTGCTAATCCCGCGTTAGTTCGAAACTGATTCGAATTCAAATTCTAAATTAAGCAAACAATAAAAGTTTTCAAATAATAAAAAAATAAAATGTTCAAAAGGTAGCAAATAAATCATGGGTAATATTGGTGGAGAAATCACACTTTTATAAAGTAGCTAAATGCTCTAAAATAAATAAACTATGGCTTAGACTATTATTTTAATTCTTTTAAAATAGTAAATATATTTTAACTAAAATTAATTGGGTACCAAACTTTTGGTGGCAATAGTATATTTAGAAAGAACTAATTTAGATACTAATTATATAGTTTACAAAATTAAGGTAAATTGGAAAATAGGATAAAGCAGAAAAGAATTAAATGGAAAACAGAAAACTAAAACAACAAGAAAAAGAGAAGGAAAAGTGCCCCTGGCCCAACTGGGCCAACCGGCCCAGCTGGCCACTTCCGCCGGCCCGGTCAAACCGGCCCAGCCAGCGCCTACAGCCCCCTGGGGCGACCGAACCCTAGCGATCTCCTCCCCACTTCCCCCACGACCCCCCACCTCTCCTCTCTGCCCCCCCCGATCGGATCTGGATCGGGGTGGTTGGCCCCGACGCCGGTGATGCCTTCGCCGTTGCCCCCCTCTGCACCTCGGCAGCCCCGAGCCGGCCCCGACGCCCGTCCGCACCGCCCCATCCCCTCCGCCCCCGATCTGGAACTCGGGCTCGGCCCTGACGACACCGCCGCGCGGAGCTCGCCGTCATCCGCCCCGTCCTCTCCCTCGCCGGCCTGCTTCCTCCCCCCCACCGGACTGCCTCCTCTTCGCCGCCTCGTCTCCGACTTCCCCCTCGACCCCCACTGCCTCGTACCCTACAGCCCCCGTGAGCCTCCGCCTCCCCTCCCTCCTCTCTTCGCCGCGCACACACGCTCACCGCGCCACCGTAGCCCTCCCGCGTCCGCGCCTCAGGCTCACCAGGGTTCCGCGCGCGTCGTGCCCCACGCCGTCGCCACGTTCAGCCGCGTCCGTGCCCATGCACCGGCCACCCCGTGCATGCCCTGGGGGTCCCCAGCCCGTGCTCCCCGCGTCGTCGCCGGTTACCGCCTCTGCCTCCCGCCGGAGCTCCACGCCGGCCGCCGTTGCTACCGCTCCCCACGCTCGCCCGCGCCTCTGCTCACGCCCGGCCCCCCGTTCGCCCGGGCAGGCTACGGCCTCGGGCACGCGCACCACACCCGGGCGCCCGCTAACGCCGAACCCACTATGGCCCGCCTGGCCCAATGACATGTGGGGCCCAGCCCCTGGAACATTAAAAAGAAAAGAAAAAATAATAATAATAATAAATACAAGTATTAATTAATTAATTAATTAACTAAATTAATTAACATAATTAATTGTGTTTAATTAACCTAACCAATTAATTAATCCTGCTTAATTAAACCCTAATTAATATGTTAGTCTATGACAGGTGGGTCCCACTGGACCCACAGTCCAACTTTGACTCTGGTCAGCTGGGTTTGACCTGCTGACGTCATGGTGATGTCATGCTGACATCACCTTACACTGTTCTGGATAATGTTTGATTTAAATAATAAAATAAATTTCAAAAATGCATAAAACTTTGATAAATCATAGAAAATAATCCGTAACTCGGATGAAAATACTTTGTACATGAAAGTTGCTCAGAACGACGAGACGAATCCGGATATGCAGCCTGTTCATCCGCCGCACATCCCTAGCATAGCAAACACGCAACTTTCCCCCCTCCGGTTCATCTGTCCGAAAACACGAAACACCGGGAATACTTTCCCGGATGTTTCCCCCCTTCCCCGGTACCATCTCCTACCGCGTTAGGGCACACCTAGCACCACGCATTGTCATGTCTTCCATCGTCATGCTTATGTTTGCATTATATTTATTGTTTCTTCCCCCTCTTCTCTCGTTAGACACCGAGACCGACGCCGCTGCTACCCAGTACGACTACGGTGTTGGCGACCCCTCCTTCTTGCCAGAGCAACCAGGCAAGCCCCCCCCCCTTGATCACCAGATATCGCCTATTCTTCTCTATATTGCTTGCATTAGAGTAGTGTAGCATGTTACTGATTTCGGTTAATCTTATTCTGTTGCATAGCCTGTCATTGTTGCTACAGTTGTTACCCTTACCTGCTATCCTACTGCTTAGTATAGGATGCTAGTGTTCCATCAGTGGCCCTACACTCTTGTCTGTCTGCCATGCTATACTACTGGGCCGTGATCACTTCGGGAGGTGATCACGAGTATATACTATATACTTTATATACATGACACATGTGGTGACTAAAGTCGGGTCGGCTCGTTGAGTACCCGCAAGTGATTCTGATGAGGGGGCTGAAAGGACAGGTGGCTCCATCCCGGTAGAGGTGGGCCTGGGTTCCTGACGGCCCCCGACTGTTACTTTGTGGCGGAGCGACAGGGCAGGTTGAGACCACCTAGGAGAGAGGTGGGCCTGGCCCTGGTCGGCGTTCGCGGATACTTAACACGCTTAACGAGATCTTGGTATTTGATCGGAGTCTGGCCATTTGGTCTATACGCACTAACCAACTACGCGGGAACAGTTATGGGCACTCGGCGTCGTGGTATCAGCCGAAGCTCTTTTTGACGTTAGCGACTGAGTGGCGCGCGCCGCATTGGACCGTAAGCTCGCGCTTGTATTAAGGGGGCTAGGTCTGCTTCCGGCCGCGTACGCAACGTGCAGGTGTGCAATGGGCGATGGGCCAAGACCCCTGCGCGCATAGGATTTATACCGGTGTGCTGACCTCTCTGTTGAGCCTAGGTGGGGCTGCGACGTGTTGATCTTCCGAGGCCGGGCATGACCCAGGAAAGTGTGTCCGGCCAAATGGGATCGAGCGTGTTGGGTTATGTGGTGCACCCCTGCAGGGAAGTTTATCTATTCGAATAACCGTGTCCCTCGGTAAAAGGACGACCCGGAGTTGTACCTTGACCTTATGACAACTAGAACTGTATACTTAATAAAACACACCCTTCCAAGTGCCAGATATAACCCGGTGATTGCTCTCTAACAGGGCGACGATGAGGGGATCACCGGGTAGGATTATGCTACGCGATGCTACTTGGAGGACTTCAATCTACTCTCTTCTACGTGCTGCAAGATGGAGGCTGCCAGAAGCGTAGTCTTCGACAGGATTAGCTATCCCCTCTTATTCTGGCATTCTGCAGTTCAGTCCACCGATATGGCCCTTTACACATATACCCATGCATATGTAGTGTAGCTCCTTGCTTGCGAGTACTTTGGATGAGTACACACGGTTGCTTTTCTCCCTCTTTTCCCCTTTCTATACCTGGTTGTCGCAACCAGATGCTGGAGTCCAGGAGCTAGAGATCCCGAGGATGATTCTACATGGAGTTCGGCTTCGAGGAGTAGTTTAGGAGGATCCCAGGAAGGAGGCCTGCGCCTCTTTCGATCTGTATCCCAGTTTGTGCTAGCCTTCTTAAGGAAAACTTGTTTAACTTATGTCTGTACTCAGATATTGTTGCTTCCGCTGACTCGTCTATGATCGAGCACTTGTATTCGAGCCCTCGAGGCCCCTGGCTTGTATTATGATGCTTGTATGACTTATTTATGTTGTAGAGTTGTGTTGTGATATCTTCCCGTGAGTCCCTGATCTTGATCGTACACATTTGCGTGCATGATTAGTGTACGATTGAATCGGGGGCGTCACATATAGAAACTATTGATCTCTCATGATTCACTTAGATTATTTTGAGAGTCTCAAATAGCATGGTAATTTGCTCAAATAATCTTAATATGCTAGGTATTCAAGAATAGTAAAAACTTTCTTATGAGTGTATTGAATACTAAGAGAAGTTTGATGCTTGATGATTGTTTTCAGATATGGAGGTAATAATATCAAAGTCGTGCTAGTTGAGTAGTTGTGAATTTGAGAAATGCTTGTGTTGAAGTTTGCAAGTCCCGTAGCATGCACGTATGGTAAACGTTATGTAACAAATTTGAAACATGAGGTGTTCTTTGATTGTCCTCCTTATGAGTGGCGGTCGGGGACGAGCGATGGTCTTTTCCTACCAATCTATCCCCCTAGGAGCATGCGCGTAGTGCTTGGTTTTTGATGACTTGTAGATTTTTGCAATAAGTATGTGAGTTCTTATTGACTAATGTTGAGTCCATGGATTATACGCACTCTCACCCTTCCATCATTGCTAGCCTCTTCGGTACCGTGCATTGCCCTTTCTCACATTGAGAGTTGGTGCAAACTTCGCCGGTGCATCCAAACCCCGTGATATGATACGCTCTTTCACACATAAACCTCCTTATATCTTCCTCAAAACAGCCACCATACCTACCTATGATGGCATTTCCATAGCCATTCCGAGATATATTGCCATGCAACTTTCCACCATTCCGTTTATCATGACACGTTCATCATTGTCATATTGCTAGCATGATCATGTAGTTGACATAGTATTTGTGGCAAAGCCACCGTTCATAATTCTTTCATACATGTCACTCTTGGTTCATTGCATATCCCGGTACACCGCCGGAGGCATTCATATAGAGTCATACTTTGTTCTAGTATCGAGTTGTAATCATTGAGTTGTATATAAATAGAAGTGTGATGATCATCATTTTCTAGAGCATTGTCCCAAGTGAGGAATAAAAAAAGAGAAAGGCCATAAAAAAAGAGAAGGCCCAAAAAATGAGAGAAAAAGAGAGAAGGGACAATGGTACTATCCTTTGCCACACTTGTGCTTCAAAGTAGCACCATAATCTTCATGATAAGGAGTCTCTTGTTTTGTCACTTTCATATACTAGTGGGAATTTTTCATTATAGAACTTGGCTTGTATATTCCAACAATGGGCCTCCTCAAGTGCCCTAGGTATTCATGAGCAAGCAAGTTGGATGCACACCCACTTAGTTTCTTTTGTTGAGCTTTCATACATTTATAGCTCTAGTGCATCCGTTGCATGGCAATCCCTACTCCTTGCATTAACATCAATCGATGGGCATCTCCATAGCTCATTGATTAGCCTCGTTGATGTGAGACTTTCTCCTTTTTTGTCTTCTCCACATAACCCCCATCATCATATTCTATTCCACCCATAGTGCTATGTCCATGGCTCGCGCTCATATATTGCGTGAAAGTTTATAGGTTTGAGATTTCTAAAGTATGAAACAATTGCTTGGCTTGTCATCGGGGCTGCATGATGAGAGCATTCTTGTGTGACGAAAATGGAGCATGACTAACCTTTATGATTTTTGTAGGGATGAACTTTCTTTGGCCATGTTATTTTGAGAAGACATAATTGCTTAGTTAGTATGCTTGAAGTGTTATTATTTTTATGTCAGTATGAACTTTTATCTTGAATCTTTCGGATCTGAATATTCATACCACAATTAAGAAGAATTACATTGAAATTATGCCAAGTAGCACTCCACATCAAAAATTATCTTTTTGATCATTTACCTACTCGAGGACGAGCAGAAATTAAGCTTGGGGATGCTTGATACGTCTCCAACGTATCTATAATTTTTGATTGCTCCATGCTATATTATCTACTGTTTTGGACATTATTGGGCTTTATTATTCACTTTTATATTATTTTTGGGACTAACCTATTAACCGGAGGCCAGCCCAGAATTGCTGTTTTTTGCCTATTTCGGAGTTTCGGAGAAAAGGAATATCAAACGGAGTCCAAACGGAATGAAACCTTCGGGAACGTGATTTTTAGGAAGATTATGATCCGGTAGACTTGGACCCTACGTCAAGAAACAAAAGAGGAAGCCACGAGGTAGGGGGCGTGCCCACCCCCCCAGGGCGCGCCCTCCATCCTCGTGGGCCCCCTGTTGCTCCACCGACGTACTCCTTCCTCCTATATATACCTACGTATCCCCAAAAGATCAAAGACGGATCCAAAAACCTAATTCCACCGCCGCAACCTTCTGTACCCACGAGATCCCATCTTGGGGCCTGTTCCGGAGCTCCGCCAGAGAGGGCATCCATCACGGAGGTCTTCTACATCAACACCATAGCCTCTCCGATAAAGTGTGAGTAGTTTACGTCAGACCTTTGGGTCCATAGTTAGTAGCTAGATGGCTTGTTCTCTCTTTTTGGATCTCAATACAATGTTCTCCCCCTCTCTCGTGGAGATCTATTCGATGTAATCTTCTTTTTGCGGTGTGTTTGTTGAGACCGATGAATTGTGGGTTTATGATCAAGATTATCTATGAACAATATTTGAATCTTCTCTGAATTCTTTTATGTATGATTGGTTATCTTTGCAAGTCTCTTCGAATTATCAGTTTGGTTTGGCCTACTAGATTGATCTTTCTTGCAATGGGAGAAGTGCTTAGCTTTGGGTTCAATCTTGCGGTGTCCTTTCCCAGTGACAGTAGGGGCAGCAAGGCACATATTGTATTGTTGCCATCGAGGATAACAAGATGGTTTTTTTATCATATTGCATGAATTTATCCCTCCACATCATGTCATCTTGCTTAAGGCGTTACTCTATTCATGAACTTAATACTCTAGATGCATGCTGGATAGCGGTCGATGAGTGGAGTAATAGTAGTAGATGTAGGCAGGAGTCGGTCTACTTGTCTCAGACGTGATGCCTATATACATGATCATACCTAGATATTCTCATAACTATGCTCAATTCTGTCAATTGCTCAACGGTAATTCGTTCACCCACCGTAAAATACTTATGCTCTTGAGAGAAGCCACTAGTGAAACCTGTGGCCCCCGGGTCTATCTTCATCATATTAATCTTCCAACACTTAGTTATTTCCTTTGCTTTTTTACTTCGCTTCTATTTTACTTGGCATCTTTATCACAAAAATACCAAAAATATTATCCTATCATATCTATCAGATCTCACTCTCGTAAGTGACCGTGAAGGGATTGACAACCCCTTATCGCGTTGGTTGCGAGGATTTATTTGTATTGTGCAGGTACGAGGGACTCGCGCGTAGCCTCCTACTGGATTGATACCTTGGTTCTCAAAAACCGAGGGAAATACTTACGCTACTTTGCTGCATCACCCTTTCCTCTTCAAGGGAAAACCAACGCAGTGGTCAAGAGGTAACATGCTTCCGAGTGACTTGCTTCGCAATGCGCCACGAGTCGAGCTTTTATTAGAAGATGAAGCAGAACAGGCTCGACAAGATGAAGTTGATCCCCTAGAAGAGGAAAGAGAGATGGCTCTGATCCGGTCGACCATTTATCAGCAAGACCTGCGTCGATTCCACGCCAGAAACGTGAGAGGTCGAGCATTTCAAGTGGGGGACTTGGTTCTTCGAGTGGATCAGCAGCGACCACACAAGCTCGCTCCTGCTTGGGAAGGCCCCTTCATCATCACCAAAGTGCTTCACAACGGAGCTTATCGACTCTACAATGTGGAGCACAATAAAGACGAGCCACGCGCTTGGAATGCGGAGCTACTCCACCCCTTTTATACTTAAGCATTCAGACTGTTGAGATGTAATAAGAAATACTTTCTAGTTTGATTATCAAAGACACAGTTTTACAGTCTCCTAAATGATTGTTGTTTCTTTTTTATGTGTTCTAAATCCCCCAGTGGGTAGCTTAGCTGCAAATCCGCTTCGCCTAAGTTCGAAAAATCCTACCGAGTCTTGAGCAAGCCTCTCCCTCGGGGGGCTTAGCTGCTAATCCGTTTCGTCTAAGTTTGAAAAATCCTACCGAGTGGTGAGCAAGCCTCTCACTCGGGGGCTTAGCTGCAGTCCAGTACTCGCCTAAGTTTCAAAAAATCCAACCGAGTGAAGAGCAACCCTCTCACTCGGGGGCTTAGCTGCAGTCCAGTACTCGCCTAAGTTTCACAAAATCCTACCGAGTGGTGAGCAAGCCTCTCACTTGGGGGCTTAGCTGCAGTGCAGTACTCGCCTAAGTTTCACAAAATCCCACAGAGTGAAGAGCAATCCTCTCACTCGGGGGCTTAGCTGCAGTCTAGTACTCGCCTAAGTTTCACAAAATCCCACCGAGTGAAGAGCAATCCTCTCACTCGGGGGCTTAGCTGCGAATCCGTTTCGCTTAAGTTTGAAAAATCCTACCGTGTGGTGAGCAAGCCTCTCACTCGGGGGCTTAGCTACAATCTAGTACTCGCCTAAGTTTCACAAAAACCCACCGAGTGAAGAGCAATCCTCTCACTCGGGGCCTTAGCTGCAGTCCAGTACTCGCCTAAGTTTCACAAAATCCCACCGAGTGAAGAGAAATCCTCTCACTCGGGGGCTTAGCTGTAGTCCAGTACTCGCCTAAGTTTCACAAAATCCTACCGAGTGGTGAGCAAGCCTCTCACTCGGGGGCTTAGTTGCAGTCCAGTACGCGCCTATGTTTCACAAAATCCCACCGAGTGAAGAGCAATCCTCTCACTCGGGGGCTTAGGTGCAGTCCAGTACTCGCCTAAGTTTCACAAAATCCTATCGAGTGGTGAGCAAGCCTCTCACTCGGGGCTTAGTTGCAGTCCAGTACTCACCTAAGTTTCACAAAATCCCACTGAGTGAAGAGCAATCCTCTCACTCGGGGGCTTAGTTGCAGTCCAGTACTCGCCTAAGTTTCACAAAATCCTACCGAGTGGTGAGCAAGCCTCTCACTCAGGGGCTTAGCTACAGTCCAAGTACTCGCCTAAGTTTCAAAAATCCTACCGAGTGGTGAGCAAGCCTCTCACTCGAGGGCTTAGCTGCAGTCCAGTACTCGCCTATGTTCCACAAAATCCCACCGAGTGAAGAGCAAGCCTCTCACTCGGGGGCTTAGCTGCAATCCAGTACTCGCCTAAGTTTCAAAAAATCCCACCGAGTGAAGAGAAATCCTCTCACTCGGGGACTTAGCTGCAGTCCAGTACTCGCTTAAGTTTAAGACACGTCCCGATCCGCAAGGACGACGAGGTGTAGGTCGACAGCGACCTTCTCCTCAGAGTTGCGCCATAAGTACAATGTGCGCTCCATCCTGATCCGCAAGGACGACGAGGTGCAGGTCGACTGTTACCTTATCCTCAGAGCTGCATCACAAGTGCAAAGACTAATCCATGTGAAGAAACGAGTTGCACTCAAAGGTAAACACCAGAAGATTCAGAGATAAACGGAGTTCTGATAAATCCTAAGGTTCCAGACCACGGATTAAAGTACTCGGGCATCAGGCCCGAAGGAGTTTAACGGTTACAAAATCACTCGGCATTCCAAGGCAAATTTAAAGTGAGGCATAAAGTTTGTTCACTCTGCAGGAGGAGGGCTAGCTGGCTTGACGAACTCGTCCTGGTCGATACCGTCAGCGATCCGAGTGGCAGCAACAATGAAAGTTTCCATGAAGGATTGGAAGTCGTGCTTTTTGGTATTGGCAACCTTGATTGCTGCTAGCTTCTCTTCTCGCGCTTCCTTGTAGTGGACACGAACCAGAGACAAAGCCACGTCAGCACCGTAGCGAGCAGAAGACTTCTTCCATCCCTGCACCCGACCAGGAACCTCATTGAGTCGAGCCATCAGAGACTCGAGGTCATTTTGGAGCGTCGCCCTTGGCCAGAGTGATGTGTCGATTCGCGACACCGCAACTTTCAGACCTGCAAGGTAGTCGACAACACCAACAACACGGGATTCTAGTCAGAGCACATTCATGGCAGCTTCATCCTTCACAGGAGAGAGGATGGGGTCCAAGCTTGTCTCAAACCGCCCAGTCTCTTCCTTGAAGTTCTGGCAAAATTTTGCACATGCAATACAACGATGAGTCAATGGTTATGTATCGAGTCGACATCAACAAGTCAGTCGGACAAAGGAAAGCACCTTGAAGCATGACGAACAGCTTATTGGCAAGACCTCCCAGATAATTCTCCAAGTCATCTCTCTTGTGGGCCATGTCTTCCACCTTGTCGGTCAGGGCCCTCTTGTCCTTCTTCGGACGAGTCGCCTCCTTGTTGGCTTCTTCCAGGGCAGTCTTCAGCTCGGCGTTCTCTTCCTCTAGTTTGCCGACTGAAGCCAGCTTCTGGTCGGCGAGTGCAGTTTTCTCTTCGGCCGCTTTCTGTGTGGCTGCAAGGTCTGATAACCCACAAGTATAGGGGAGCAATTGTAGCCTCTTTCGATAAGTCAGAGTGTCGAACCCAACGAGGATCTAAAGGTAGAACAAAGATTCCCTCAAGTTCTATCGACCACCGATACAACTCTACGCACGCTTTACATTCGCTTCACCTAGAACAAGTATGAAACTAAAAATACTTTGTAGGTGTAACGGGATAGGTTTGCAAGATAATAAAGAGCGTGTAAATAAAAAGTAGGGGCTGTTTAGATAAAGAAGCAATAAAGTTAGTATAGCGAGTGTGGAAAAGTGGTGGTAGGAGTTGCAAAATTGTCCTTAAGCAATTGACTACTTTACTAGACCGATAGCAAGTTTTATGTGGGAGAGGCCACTGCTAGCATGTCATCCCTGAATTGGAATTCTATGCACTTATGGTTGGAACTATTAGCAAGCGTTCGCAACTACTAACGTTCATTAAGGTAAAACCCAACCATAGCATTAAGATAAATTGGCCCCCCTTCAATCCCGTATGCATCAATTTCTATGCTAGGTAGAAGCTTCTGTCACTCTTGCCCTCCAGTACATAGTTTCATCAAAACAAGCAAACTATGAATCAACTGTCTAAAACAGAAAAGTATGTAATAATCTGAACATTGACCATACCTCTGGTACTTCAAAAGTTGTACCAAAATTAGGAAAAATAAACAATTTGTATAGAAAGACAGTGCAAAAAGTTTCAGAACCATTTGACGTTCCAATAAAAAATGTAAAATCGCGCACTACAGCTAAAGTTTCTGCCCTGCACCGCACAAACCAACAAGCATTGTAAACATCCTAAAGGCAAACCTTGGAATATTATTTTTATAATACCAAGGAATTGTACAAGGGGATAATTATTTTTATTGAAAATTTTCTGTAATTAAGATTCACAAAGTTTCCGTGAGCATGAACAAAGTTCAAGGAGCTCTCCCACTTCAACAATGCTTGTCTCTCTCACTTTCACTTTCCTTTTTGAAAAAGTTTTAGGTTCCCCTCTTTATTTTTTATTTTTAAACTTTATAAAAGCACTCAACAGAAATAAATGTCTCTCTAAAACTTCCGGGTTGTCTCCCTGGCAGCGCTTTCTGTAAAGCCATTAAGCTAGCCATATAGTGCTCAAGTAATGGATCCACCTGGATCCCAAGGTATATCAAAGGCAATTTTAATTAACAATGATTTGTAATTTAGTAGTGAGCACAAAGTAACATATATCATGTAACAACGAAGTCTAACTCTCTTCCTATGCATCGGCATGTCATAAAAGAACAATTCATGCAGACAAAGTAAAGGCCAATGCATAGTATAAACAGTTTCTTGCAATTTTTTCGTGTTGGAAACATAGAGAGGTGGAGATATAGTTCCTCTCTCATAATAATTGCAAGTAGGAGCAGCAAGCACATGCATATTATATCTATCAAAATCATCATGTGTAGTGGTAAAAGGCAACCCATCAATATAATCCTTAATAAGGGTAAACTTCTCCGAGCTGGGAGAATTCAAAAATATAATAGGACTATCATGCGTGGGTGAAATAGCAACAATTTCATGTTTAACATAAGGAACTATAGCAAGTTCATCTCCATAAGCATAATTCATATTGGCATGTTGGCCACAAGCATAGCAAGCATCATCAAAAAGGGATATTTCAAAAGAATCAACGGGATCGTAACAGTCATCATAGCAATCATCTTTCGGTAAGCACGAAGGGAAATGAAACAATGTATGAGTTGAAGAGTTACTCTCATTAGAAGGTGGGCACGGGTGATCAATCCGCTCTTCCTCCTTTTGTTCTTTGCTCTCCTCCTCATTTTTTTCATCCAATGAGCTCACAGTTTCATCAATTTCTTCTTCCATAGATTCCTGCAAAATATTAGTCTCTTCTTGGACAGCGGAGACTTTCTCAATAAATTCATCAATGTCAGAATCGACTTCATAATTCTCATAGCAATATTTAAGGATAGCTAAATTTTCAGGTCTATAAACAGCATCATAAAGATTTTCACACTCTTTGAACAAAGATTCAATTTCATAAGCACCCATAAAAGCAACAAATTCTTCTATTTGTTCCACATCATAGTAATCATATATACCATTAGCATAAGAAGCCAAGGTTTTATTATCATTAAATTTGCATAAAAAGGGAAGGTGTGGAGCCTTCATCCTAGAGAAACAAGTATAATCATAACTCAAGCATACTTGCCGAGCATATGACTTCAACATATAAATTTGATCCCATAATAGTTTCCCTTTTTGAGTCAAGCGATAATCCCTAAAGTATTCACGTTGATCCAACGTGTCTCCCATTACCAGATTGAATGGGGTTTTCTCAGGATTATCAAAGTAGTACATAATATCTATCACATAACGAGCATCGAGGGTTTTAGGAGGTTCCCAATCTCCATTCGTAGCAAGTACACCTAATTTTTTTGGTATTTCGTGTTCCATATCCATAACTAAAGATAGAGAACAAGTAAGAACAGCAAATAAAAATTACTTAGTGATAAAGCAAACAAGCACACACGAGAATATTCACCCCACGCTATGATTCCCCGGCAACGACGCCAGAAAAAGGTCTTGATAACCCACAAGTATAGGGGATCAATTGTAGCCTCTTTCGATAAGTAAGAGTGTCGAACCGAATGAGGAGCTAAAGGTAGAACAAATATTCCCTCAAGTTCTATTGGCCACCGATACAACTCTATGCATGCTTTACGTTCGCTTTACCTAGAACAAGTATGAAACTAAAAATACTTTGTAGGTGTAACGGGATAGGTTTGCAAGATAATAAAGAGCATGTAAATAAAAAGTAGGGGCTGTTTAGATAAAGAAGCAATAAAGTTAGTATAGTGAGTGTCGGAAAGTGGTGGTAGGAGTTGCGAAATTGTCCCTAAGCAATTGACTACTTTACTAGACCAATAGCAAGTTTTATGTGGGAGAGGCCACTACTAGCATGTCATCCCTGACTTGGAATTCTATGCACTTATGATTGGAACTATTAGCAAGCGTCTGCAACTACTAATGTTCATTAAGGTAAAACCCAACCATAGCATTAAGATAAATTGGTCCCCCTTCAATCCCTTATGCATCAATTTCTATGCTAGGTAAAAGCTTCTGTCACTCTTGCCCTCCAATACATAGTCCCATCAACATACAACTAACCCTATGGTGTGATCCACGCGCGCGCTCATATGATGGGCACCAAAGGACAGCAACATAACCACAAGCAAATTAAACCAATCATAGGAATTCATCAATCACTGAAAGGACGACGAAAATCTACTCAGACATCATAGGATGGCAACACATCATTGGATAATAATATGAAGCATAAAGCATCATGTTCAAGTAGAGGGTACAACGGGATGCGGGAGAGTGGACCGCTGTAGACAGAGGGGGGAAGGTGATGGAGATGTTGGTGAAGATGGCGGAGGTGTTGGTGAAGATGGCGGAGGTGTTGGTGAAGATGGCGATGATGATGATGGCCGCGGCGGTGTTCCGGTGCCACCAGAAGAGAGGGGGAGAGAGCCCCCATTCTTCTTCCTCTTCCTTGACCTTATCCCTAGATGGGAGGAGGGTTTCCCCTCTGGTCCTTGGTCTCCATGGCATGGGAGGGGCGAGAGCCCCTCCGAGATTGGATCTGTCTCTCTGTCTCTCTATGTTTCTGCGTTCTGGATTCTGCCCTTTCACCGTTTCTTTTATAACCGGAGATCCGTAACTCCGATTGGATCGAAACCTTCGCACAGATTTTTCTCCAAAAATTAGCTTTCTTGCGGCCAAAGAAGAGCAGCAACCGCCTTACGGGGGGCCCACAAGGGTCAGGGGCGCGCCCCCCTGCCTCGTGGCCACCTCGGGCACCGTCTCGCGTTGATTCTTCTTCTCATATTTCCCAAATATTCCAAAAATATTCTCTGTCTATTTTTATCCCGTTTGGACTCCGTTTGATATGGGGTTTCTGCGAAACATAAAACATGCAACAAACAGGAACTGGCACTGGGCACCGGATCAATATGTTAGTCCCAAAAATAGTATAAAAAGTTGCCAAAAGTATATGAAAGTTGTATAATATTGGCATGGAACAATCAAAAATTATAGATACGACGGAGACGTATCAAGGTCCAGATCCTTCTTCGCCAGAGCCTGGTTCATTGTTTCTGAAAGAAATAACGTTTGGTTCAGAAAAACAAAATAACACCCAGTTCAGAAGCAAATCAGTCGACAAGTTTTTCGTAGCAGTGGCTTCGTCCTTGGCCTTGTGCAAGTTTGTCTTGGCTAGCTCCAGGTCGAGATTGAGCTGAATCTGCTTCTGCTCCAGGTCAGCAAAGCGAGCTCCAAGTTCACAGGATTTCTGTAATCACAGGACAGTCAGTCGACATATGAAAAGATTGGTTACTTCAGAGCAATAGTGTGGAAAATTCAACAAGTTCTAAGACTACTGCCGAAACAAACGTCCAACAGTAGTCTCGGGGACTACACCCACTGGGTGCACTTAGCGTGCCCCCACTGGCCCAGTTTCCACTCGACATGGTCTGTCCAGGCCGAGTGTAAATAAAAAAAGAAAAGAGGAAAGTTGTTCTCAGACCACAGTCGATTGCCCGTAGTCAACTACGGTCTCGGGGACTACACCCAGTGGGTGCACTTAGCGTGCCCCCACTGGTCCGGTTTCCACTCGACATGGTCCGTCCAGGCCGAGTGAGAAAGTTCTGATTCTCAAACCATAGCCGACTGCCCACAGTCAACTATGGTCTCGGGGACTACACCCAGTGGGTGCACTTAGCGTGCCCCCCACTGGTTCGAAGACTCAATCGACACAACTTAGTTGACTCAAGATACAAAATTACTCAGTGGCAAGTCAAAACACCTAGTGGGTGTAGTAATGCAAAACGCAGGCTGATGGAAAGATCCCTCAAGGAAAGTTTTCAGGTAGCATATCCTAATAGAACAAGCGACAAGCTAAAGGGTCAGCCGGTGATCAACCAACCTAGACGTTGCTCTGGAGAGCCGAGCTGGCGTCGTAAGCAGCTTGGCTGGCCTCCTGAACCACCTCATCTGCTCCATCATGATGCCCGCCTGGCGTATAGCCTCCTTGGCAGCACCCACTTGGTCCTCTAGGACGTGATGTGAAGTAAAGAGTGAAGATGGATCAGCTGGAGTCTGCGCAGTCGACTGTCGGAGTAATTGGACACGGTATCCCAAAGACGGCAAGACAATATTTGAAGACATCGGGGCTAGCAAAGCCCCTCAGTCCGACTACCCGGCTGCTCCTGCCGGCTCCCCGTCCGACTGCCCCGCCCGGGCGGCTGCCGGCTGCCAACTGCGCCAACCAGCCGGCTGTCGACTGCAGCCCGACCCGACATCGACAAGACACCGACAAGACGGCCGTACCCGAGCACTATTCACGTGTCACCCCAGCCATCATGTATAGTGTCACATGTCCCCTGACACTATTTATGAAGTGACCTAGGGGAAAAGCATGACATGCACCATGCCTTGCTCCCATACCACCACATAGCTTAGAGAGTAAGCTAGCTCCACACTATAAAAGGAGGCACACATCCATCCATCCATGCATGGACTCACACACATGCATACATGCTCACGTATGGACTCACACACACATGCATACATGCTCACGTATGGACACACACCCATACGGCCACAAGCTCCACCCACGGCCACTAGTGCCAAGTGCACCACGCCACATACTCTTGGGCACATATATTTACACAGATACCAGATCAGATGCACTCGGCACTGCCCCCAGATACAGCTCTAGGATCACTTTGTACTGCCCGATGTACACCCCAGATATATATACTCAGACATGCAGGAGTAGGGGTATTATCTCTCCGAAGAGCCCCAAACCTGGGTAAACTAGCGCGTGCTACTCGCATACCCGCTCCCGGGCCTATCAGCAGCAGTCTTACCCTCACACAAAGCCCTTGTGGCATCTGTCGCCTCACACCCCCCCTGAGAATATCACGACAGTTGGCGCCCACCGTGGGTTGGTACTATCTATGCTACCACGCTGCTGCTGGTTTCGCAGTCCGGGCGGGACCATCTTCGCCATCACCACCGCGGCGTCGCGCCGTCCCTCCGATAGCGGTCGAGGGCTCGATATCGACGCACCCTCGGAATGGCCGCGAGGGGCGGCGCGTCCTCGCCGTCGGCCTCGCCTTCGCCATCACCGCCGCGGCGTCGCGCCGTCCCTCCGATAGCGGTCGGGGGCTCGATATCGACGCACCCTCGGAATGGCCGCGAGGGGCGGCGCGTCCTCGCCGTCGGCCTCGCCTTCGCCATCACCGGCGCGGCGTCACGCCGTCTCTCCGGTAGCACTCGGGGGTTCGACTTCGACCCACCCCCGGAGCGGCCGCGCGGGACGGCGCGTCCTCGCCGTTGGCCTCGCCTTCATCACCGCCACCGCGCGTTGACTGCGTCGTCGCCGTCCCGGCCTCCCGTGCGCCCCGCGCCTCGTCTCGCTCCGGCGTGTGCGTCGGCACCTCCCCGCGCCGGATGACGCCCCAGCCGTGCGCCCGTGACGCCCCGTCGCCCGCGTCCGCGCGTTTCCGCTGACGCCCTGCGTGTCCGTGCACTGCGGAGTGGCTGCTGCTCTGCCCGCGTCCGTACGTCCGTGCGTTCACCGCTGCTCTGCCCATGTCCGCGTGCCGCCAAGCAGACGCGGCTGTGCCCAGGGCCTCCGTCCGGCTCCACGCGTTGCACCTCCGTCTGACTACCTGCACAGCGCCGGCTCCGGCTACTCCATGCCTGCGTGCCGGCCTCGCCCCGCTGCTGCCCCGCACCAACCTCGGGCCGGCTCTGGGTCGCCGTCCGTCCGCCCAGCCGGCTCCGGCCCCACCTTGCGACGGGTTCAGCTGAACCGACGCCGCCTCCCGCATGTCGTCTCCGCGTCGGGCCGCCCGCTCGCCGATTCCCGGCCGGCCTCCGCGTGACGCCGTCTCCGCGCGCTCGGCCGCTGCTGTGGCCGGCTCCCGCTCGCCCCGCGCCGACTCCCGCCCCCAACCGTCCGGCGTCACAGCCGCCGGCTCAGCGCGACTCGGCACCGTCCGGCGTCCCGCTCGTCGCTTCAGCTTCGCCCGGAGGCCACCCGTGCTGGCCGGCTCGCGCCCACACCCCGGCCGCCCCTGAGCTCCTCTGCCTCGCTCCGGCGGCGCCCCCACTCCGCTGCCGGCCACCCGAGCCTGGCCGGGTCCAGCCCCGCGCCTCTGCTCGCCTTCGCTCCGCCAACCGGCCCCGCCCTGTGGCCGGCTCCGCGCCTCTGCGTGCCTGCGCCGGCTCCTCCACACGCCCGGCCCGGGCCGGCTTCGGGTCGCGACCGCCGGCGGCCGGCTTCACCCCATTCCGCGCCTGCGGTCCGCGCCGCCCGGTGGCCGGCTCCTGCTCGCCGCACGGCCGGCTCCCCGCGCGTCCTGGCCGACTCCTGCGCGTCCGGCCCCCAGCGTCGCCTCCGCCTGGCCGGGTCCAGCCCCGCACCTCTGCTCGCCTTCGCTCCGCCACCCGGCCCCGCCCTGTGGCCGGCTCCGCGCCTCTGCGTGCCTGCGCCGGCTCCTCCACACGCCCGGCCCGGGCCGGCTTCGGGTCGCCAGCGCCGGCGGCCGGCTTCGCCCCATTCCGCGCCTGCGGTCCGCGCCGCCCGGTGGCCGGCTCCTGCTTGCCGCGCGGCCGGCTCCCCGCGCGTCCGGCCACCCAGCGTCGCCCCCGCCTGGCCGTGTCGTCCGCGCTCGCCCGGCTTCGGCCCCGCGCGCTCGCCTCTCCCGCGCCGGGTCCGGCCTCCGCCCTGCCGGCTGCTGGCCTCCCACATCGGGTCCGGCCCCCACGCCCGCCGGTTTGCCACTCTAGCCGGCGGCCGGCTTCCGCCTGCTCCCCGGCCTGCCGGCTGCTCCGCCTGCACCTCACCCTGCCGGCGTGAGAAACGACAAGGGCCGGTTGGAAGGAAAGAAAAGTTCCCCGCTGGAGAACAAAGCAAAGGGCCGAGTGCCTGAAAAAAAAAGAAGAAGAGAAAGAAATCGGCTGGGACAACGAGAAGAAAAGAAACACCCGTCCGGATGATTCGTCCGTCTGCTTCGCCACTCGGACGGTCAGTTGTGACCCGCGCTGTCGTCAGTGCCAAGCCGGCGGGTCTGCCTCCTGCTCCGACGGCACACCCAGCGGGTGCGCTGACGCGCCCCCGCGAAGAAGAAGACAAAGCAGTTGCCGGGAGATCCGTCCCGACTGCTCAGCAGTCGGCCCAAATCTCGGGGGCTACACCCAGCGGGTGCGCTGACGCGCCCCCGCGAAGAAGAAGACAAAGTAGTTGCCGGGAGATCCGGCCCGACTGCTCAGCAGTCGGCCCGAATCTCGGGGGCTACACCCAGCGGGTGCGCTGACGCGCCCCCACGAGGAAAGAAGACAAAGTCGTTGCCGGAAGATCTGGCCCGACTGCTCAGCAGTCGGCCCGATTCTCGGGGGCTACACCCAGTGGGTGCGCTGGCGCGCCCCCACGGAGACAAGAGAAGAGTTTCGTCCGGCTGCTAGCAGCCGGCAGAAGAAGAAAAAGGGCGCTGCAAGACGCCTCGCCGCCTGGCTGGTCGAGCCTGACCGGCCGGGACCCTCCTTCGAGCGACCGGGGGCTCGAAGGCTACACCTAGCGGGTGCGCCGGCTCTCTTCGGCAAACTCCGCCTCGGCTACACGAAAATTAATGTGAGCTCCTCACTCGCATATTTTTTCACCGCGAGAGCACGGATAACCCCGAGCGATGCTTGGGGGTTATCTCCGCATTTCATTACAGTTGCATCACTGTTCGCCCCGGCGCCAGCCAGAGTTGGCCCGGGGCTGGCCGCTTGGCCTGAGACGTTTGTTCCCGCAGACGGCTTAGTAGCATGCGTGGTACCAAAGGCCCACTCTTAGTCACAGACCGCAGAGCGGCTGTCCGGCTAGCAAGAGTGAACGCTGGAGGCCACCCACGCGAAAAACGTCCGGGAAGAAAAGCGGTCGGGCGACCCGGCCGTTTTCTTTACGAGTATCTACTCGGTCGAATTCGCTCCCAGAATCTGAGTATTGTACACTCCACTCGGCGGCCCACTCTCAGCCACAGACCGTAGAGCGGCTGTCCGGCAAGCGAGAGCAAGCCAAAGAGTGGAGGGAACAAAAAAAGATTGAAGGGGGCTCGGACGAAACCGAGTCGGCACCCTCCGCATAAAACTTGCAATGCTAAAAGCAATCATTTGATATATCTGCGTGGACTAACTTTGTCTTTTTGCATGATCATTTCCATGAACACTCGCGAAAAAACCTCCGCCCAACTTTGCCAAGTTGCCCGAAGGCTTGGGGGCTACTGTCGGAGTAATTGGACACGGGTATCCCGAAGACGCCAAGACAATATTTCAAGACATTGGGGCTAGCAAAGCCCCTCAGTCCGACTACCCGGCTGCTCCTGCCGGCTCCCCGTCCGACTGCCACGCCCGGGCGGCTGCCGGCTGCCGACTGCGCCAACCAGCTGGCTGTCGACTGCAGCCCAACCCGACATCGACAAGACACCGACGAGACGGCCGTACCTGAGCACTATTCACGTGTCACCCCAGCCATCATGTATAGTGTCACATGTCCCCTGGCACTATTTATGAAGTGACCCAGGGGACAAGCATGACATGCACCATGCCTTGCTCCCATACCACCACATAGCTTAGAGAGTAAGCTAGCTCCACACTATAAAAGGAGGCACACATCCATCCATCCATGCATGGACTCACACACACATGCATACATGCTCACGTATGGACTCACACACACATGCATACATGCTCACGTATGGACACACACCCATACGGCCACAAGCTCCACCCACGGCCACTAGTGCCAAGTGCACCACGCCACATACTCTTGGGCACATATATTTACACAGATACCAGATCAGATGCACTCGGCACTGCCCCTAGATACAGCTCTAGGATCACTTTGTACTGCACGATGTACACCCTAGATATATATACTCAGACATGCAGGAGTAGGGGTATTATCTCTCCGGAGAGCCCCGAACCTGGGTAAACTAGCGCGTGCTACTCGCATACCCGCTCCCGGGCCTATCAGCAGCAGTCTTACCCTCACACAAAGCGCTTGTGGCATCTGTCGCCTCACACCCCCCCGTGAGAATACCACGACAGTCGACGCTGAAGGCTGGGCACTCGACAATGGTACGGCGAAAGTCACAGAAGTCCGATTGGCATCGCCGGCCTTCTGGATTACCGATACCGTCACCGGCGTCAACTGAGGCGCCTTGCCAGTTGACGTCTTCCTGCTTCTCCTTCCCATAGGCCTCAGCGGCACTTCCTCGTCGTCATCTGGAAGATCAATGACATTGGGAGGAGCTGCAAAAGAATCAATCGCCAGAATTCAGTCGACCAGTAAAATGGCTGAGAAAGTAAAGATAAGATTGCAAAAATCATACCTGGGTTGGAAGTGACCGCGTCTCCCATTTCCTCGTCACCGTCTTTATAAGCAAAAGTCCCAGAGGTAGCAGCACTACTAGTTTCAAGATTCACTCGGTTAAATCAAGAAGAGAGTCGACAGCACAGGTCCTTGAGCAAAAAATGAAGGCAAGACACTTACACATAAGCGACGGGAACATTGATCTTGATTCTAGGCAGGGTCTTCCGAGACTTGGATGCCGCAACTTTGGGATGCTTTCGAGCCTTTCCACTCGGTGCTGGGGAAGAAGTCCGAGTGCGCTTGGAAGAATGTCCAGTCGGAGCTACTTTGCCACGGACACTTGATGGGCCGTTCTTATTCTTGGAACGCCTTTCGTTGTGAGGTGGTGACTCGACCTCCTCGCTGCTGCTCGAGTCCTCGCTTTCCTCCTCCTCTTCTGCTCCATCAGACTGATAATCCATGCTTTCGCCTCCGCTTTCTTCTCCTTCCTGGTACTGCTCTTGCTTCCCGTTTGGCATGGAGTATGTATCCGTATAGATCTGCGAAGCAAAAGAGGTGAACAAAGGATGGTCGACTCAGTAAACAATTGCAAGTTAGAATGAAAAACACTCAGAAATGAAGAGTAGACCTTGTCTGGTTGGTTGTTGCTGTCGAATAGCAAAACTCTTCGGGACCCCCTAGGGTTGTCCCTGTTTCCTATGACGCCTTGCACCCACTGCGCCGCCGTCTTCTCATCAACGTCCTCCAGGTGGATCTGAGTGGAATCTTCAATCCCCGAGTACATCCACATCGAGTGATCACGAGCCTGGAGAGGCTGGATACGTCGACTGAGAAATACCTCGAGCAAATACATACCAGTCACACCCTCATGAATCCGCTGAAACACTCGCTCCATCAACATGGCCACCTCCACCTTCTCTGCTGGAGTCACTTTCAAGGTAGTGGGTTTCTGGACTCGCGCCAAAGAAAAGGGAGGGAGACCAGTCGAATGACCAGGAGTCGACTTGTCTTTGCAATAAAACCAAGTCGACTGCCACCCTCTAACCGAGTCAGGGAGGGTCATCGCTGGAAAGGCACTCTTCCCCTGCATCTGGATACCTAAACCCCCACACATCTGGATCACCTGGGTTTGCTCGTCACTCGGACTAGCTTTTTTCACGGTCTGCGAGCGGCACGTGAAGATGTGCTTAAACAGACCCCAGTGCGGTCGGCACCCAGGAAATTTTCACACAAAGAGGCAAAGGCAGCAAGGTATGTGATAGTGTTGGGAGAGAAATGGTGGAGTTGAGCTCCGAAGAAGTTCAGAAAAGCACGGAAAAAGGGATGTGGAGGCAAGGAAAAACTGCAGTCGACATGGGTCGCGAGCAAAACGCACTCGCCCTCTTGAGGCTCGGCTCAGTTTCGTCCCCCGGGAGCCTCTAGGAATCGTTCTCGATCAGCCCACTCTCGGCCAGATCTCACAAATCGTCCAGCTCGATTGTGGACTGGATCCAGTCGCCTTGGACCCAGCCACGCGGCAAGCTGGATCTCGACGACGACCCGCTCCTGCCGGTCTTCTTCCCCATCCCCTTCGTCGCCCCTTCTTTGCACGCTCCAGCGCCGCCGTCTTGTCCTTCGCCATCACTGCGAGGGGCGCAGGGCGGGTTGCAGCATTGAGAGCGGAAGCGGTAGCGGCGGAGAAATAGAGGAGGAAGAAGGAAGAATTGAGGTGCACTGTGAAGAATTCCCCAATCCAACGCCTTATATGGAGTCATTTCTGAGTGGCTGACCCGTGGGCCCAGGCAATCCTATCAAATCCCGCAACAGTCGCGCACGCAGTACGTGGCGAAAAAGGTGGCGCAGATATCGAGATGCCCCAGCCTAACCTTCTCCAATTACCGCGGCCTCCTCCGCCCCGCGCGCTTCCCGAAAATTCGAGTCCCGCGAGATCCGCGAGCAGCAGAGAAACCTGTCAGACTGAAGATTTTTCCATATCAATGCTCGAAACTTAGCAGCAAAGTTCACTCGACAAACTAAGAATGGATCAAGGCGACTAAAAAAGAAGTTGAAGTCATCATGTTGTTCATTGATCCCAGCAAG
The DNA here is from genome assembly GCF_018294505.1 of Triticum aestivum. Classification (NCBI taxonomy): domain Eukaryota; kingdom Viridiplantae; phylum Streptophyta; class Magnoliopsida; order Poales; family Poaceae; genus Triticum; species Triticum aestivum. The sequence continues at coordinate 309,600,113 of NC_057814.1, read as the reverse complement.
ACGCTTCCGAAGCGCAAAAATTGAGTCGGAATTATTTTTTCAACTCCTTCTCCACTCGAACCCTGAATCATTCGGGGGCTAATGATGAAGCTATGTACCTAGGGTAGGGTCATAGGCCTGACCTAGACACCCTCCCCTAGGAAATCACCCTAAAGTTAGAAGCATTCAAGGGATACCATCATCCACTCGACCAGAAGTATTCCACTTGGAAGATTCAAGTTCACTCGACCGTAACAAGAATCACTCGACGGACAGAAGATCTAAAGCCACTCTGAATAGCAACGGTCGAGCGTTTACTCTGTAGACTTAATGGTCATTTATGTCACTTTATTACTGGCGTTACTAGAAACGCCCCATCTGTATGTACCTTAAACCCTGTGTAACTGAGGGCGGGAGGGGCCTGGCGAACTCTGTATAAGCCACCCCCTCCTCAGGGACAAGGGTTCGCACCCCCTGTAACTCCACACACATATAATTCAGTCGACCGCCTCCGGGCACCAAGACGTAGGGCTATTACTTCCACCGTGAAGGGCCTGAACTCGTAAACCTTGTGTGTACAACTTCGCCATAGCTAGGATCTTGCCTCCTCATACCTACCCCACATTCTACTGTCAGTCTTAGAACCACGACAGACTAGACTAGGTGCCGGACTCGGCTGTTCATTTGCTTTCCGTAGTTGGCTTGCCCCTCTTTAATGGAAATTTGAATTTTTGTGTTTCTCGATGGCTTGGTTTGATTCCCTTTTCTCTCTGTTTTTTCTTCGGTTCTCTGTTTTGCCCGAAACTCTCTCTCGCACGCCTCGCGAGCGGGCTGGACAGGTGCCCTGGTCTCCATGAGGCACCCTCGTTCGAGCTCGTGACTGGTGCACCCCCTTTAGTCCGTGCCCCACGGGGACCGCGATGTGGTGCGCTAGGCCGTGACCGGCCACGCCTCGGGCCTCGAGCAAGGTAGAATAAGGGTTTCTGAACGAATTTTTGCAGTACCTCGAGTCTGCGGTAGTGAGGCCTCATCAGGTGCTGGGAGATGCGCGCCACACGAGGAGGAAGCTACTTCAGACACATCGAGCTAAGTTATGCTTACATGCCTACGCAAAGCACTGATACCGCAACACAACTCAGAAGCGATAAACATGGCATAAGGCAGAAAAGCGTTACAGTTCATCATACGCCCCCCGTGGGGCCCCATACTTGTTGCTTGTGATATAGGAAGAAAAGAGAGAAAAACAGGCAAAAGCGGCCCTTACGCCCACGGCTAGTCCCAAGAATCAGCTCCCAATGCTCCTCCAAACTCAGCTAGCGCCCTCCTCGCGCTTCACTGGGCGTGACGACGGGATGACCCGCCACCGTCCTCGAAGCGAGCCTGGCGATGGGGTGGTTGGTTGTAGCCTCCGCTGCTGCAGCTTTCGCCGAAGGAGGAGCCGCCGCTGCCGGACGAGCCGCGGCCATCACCGAGGGCGAGCTCGCCCTCATCATCATCGCGGCCATCCCAAGGCTGAGCACTTCATCACCGTCGCTGGCTTCAGGGCAGCACCCAGCGTGGCGACCGTCTTCTCCGAACACCCTCATGAAGAGGGTCGCGACACCGTCGTACTTGAAGTGGAGGGTGCACCGCCTACCCAGACCACGCGCGCGGGCAAACGTCTGCCAGTCGCGGGCCAGGGCTACATTGCCCGCGATAGAGATCTCCACCGCGACCCACGAGGCCTTGCTGCTGCAGCCGTCCGCCTACAGCCAGAGGCCGCCGGGACCCGTGGTCGCTAGCTCACCAGCAAGGAACAACGGAAGCTGGAGCTAGGTACCGGTCGGGTTCTCCGACCACACGACGAACTCCGGCAACACCTCCGCTAAGTGGAAGCATGGCCGGGGAGGCCTAGCGACCCTGGCGCGCCTCCCCTCGTCGACGGGACCGCCACGTCTCAGGCGACTCCCACCAGGCGGAGAAATGCCGCCTCGGACGCCCGGAGTGGCACCGGACCCCGAAGAGACTCGCCCTCGCCCACGAGGAACCGCGATAGGGGTCACGGCGTGCTTGCGAGGGCGATCGCGCCCCCTCTTAGGCAGGGGAGAGCCAGGCCCCTCTTGGCGAGCCTTCCCCTTCTTCGCGGCCGAGAACCTCCTCGTCGGTGCCATGGGTGTCGCTGCAAGTAGTGAAGCAAGGAAGAAGAAGCAGGCGGAATGGAGGAAGAGATGAGCGACGGGGGCTCCGCCCCCTCCCCATTTATAGCTAGGAGAAGGCCAACACGCGACCCCCACGATCGTAGGTAATGATGGCTTTTCTGCATGCACCAGGGACTCGTCAAGTCAGGTAGTTGCCGAGGCAGCATGGGGAAGCAGAGACGCCCATGTCCCGTCAACTGCCATGCGTCAATCAAGGCCACGGTCTATTCGGGCCCGCGGCGCTCCGCACTTGACCCTTGGATTCACCTCGAAGCCAGGTCCGAGCGTGCCTTGGGCCCGGGGGCTACTGTCGGCGTCCTGGGAACAGGGGTACCCAGACTTGCCTGCCTGCAGCCCAGGGCGTGGCTTCTCTAACGGCCTGGTACGGCCCATCTTCGTAAGCAAACACACAAGACCCCCATGAGGGGCCAAGCCTCGCGAGGCGGATGACACAAGACCTCCCCAGGGGCAGCCTCCCTAGGCTGGCTCGCGAGGAGCAGAGAGATCAAGGCGAGGGGCACCTCGTGAGGTTCCCGTGATGTGAGCCATGACGACCAAGGCCAGGCAGGCGCCAGACGGGCGCCAGCAAGTGTAGAGTACTAGTTTCCTCTTTGGTGCTAAAGGGGCAGGTGCAGGCGAGGAGTCCTGAGGCATCACGCAAAGGTTTCCATATCAGTGCAACGAGGCCAAGACCAGCAGGACGACATGACGGAGTTCATCGTGGAGCCAATGACGGCATCACCACCAGAGCCTTTGGCAGGTGAAGACAACCTTTTGTCAGGATAGCTTGTACTAGCTGTCCCCCTTCAAATTGGCCGTTGTGGGATCCCTTCCCGCCTAAACATTTGGGAAGAGGACCGGGGCCTCTATAAATAGGACTAGCCACCACCGTAGGAGGCAACTGATCTTGGATCACCCAGACCATCTCGACACGCACAAGCTCCTCGAGGTCAAGAACACCTCTCCTTAGGAGGCTGTTCTTCCCTTGTACTTGTTCGTCCCCAGCCTACAAGGCAATCGACCACACCACACTGGAGTAGGGTATTACACCACATCGGTGGCCCGAACCAGTATAAACTCTTGTGTCCCTTGTTCTTTGGGTTCGGCGAGCTTGGCTTTGAGATTGTTGCGAGAGTGTGATCTAGGGGAGAGAGATCTTCATGCGCACCCCAGTGTTTGAACTTCTAGGGTTTGCCGGAACCCGTAATCCGACAAGCGGGTGCCTGCCTTTCGAGGTTGGATGCCCTGCCTTTACTCGTGAGATGCGGAAAGTGCGTTGGCCATCCGCTCGCGCGTTCAAGCTAGAGATACCCGAGAAGTATGATGGAAGGCTGAACCTGGCAGAGTTCTTGAGCATTTACACCATCGCTGTTCAAGCTGCCGGAGGAAGAGATGAGAAGGTGTTTGCCAACTACTTCCCTTTGGCGCTCAAGGCCAATGTGAGGTCTTGGCTGATGCACCTGCCGAAGAACTCAATTTCGTCATGGGCTGACCTGTGCCATGAGTTCATTGGCGCCTTCACGGCTAGCCACCAAGAACCAGGACGGCCCAGTGACTTGCAGCTTCTCCAACAGAAAGAAGGAGAGACTCTCCGCAAGTATTTGCAGAGATTCAGCATAGTCCATAGGAATGTCCCAAATATCCACCCGGCAGCTGTGATAGCTGCCTTCCAATCCAATGTGCGCAACCGCAGGATACATTCCAAGATGGACATGCGGTTGCCCAAGACTGCGAAGGAGCTTTACACCTTGGTGGACAAGTGCGCTCGGATGGCGGAGGGAAGAATACTCCCAGAAGAGGAAGATTGCATAGACATCGACTCAGAGGATGATGATGAATCCACCAACCAGAAGAAGAGCAAGAAGCACACCAAGAGGTGCAAGGATAAGGCAGTGATGATCGTTGAAGGATCGGGCACGCTTAGTACCAGCAAGAAGGCTAAGGCCGAAGCCCCTGGCAAGGAAGCTGCCGCGTGCGCTGACTGCCGGGAGGCTGTGGCTGCCGAGAAGGCTGGGAAATGCGATGGGCCGTACTGCAAGATTATCGGACCAAAGGCCACGATCTCCAAGAGTGTCATCAGGTTGAGCAGCTCGTCAAGAGGCAGTGGACTGAATATGAGAAGCGTGATAAGGAAAAAGGTCAGAATGGCACTGGCAGGAAGGGCCGAGGTGGTGAAGCAAATCGGCCCGGCAAGGCTTTTTGGAACCAAGGAAAACCCTCAAGGGGCCGAGAGAAGGAAGTTTGCAATGAGGAGAGTGATGAAGTGGATGAAGAGGAAACCAGCGAGGAGGAATTCCAGAAGGCCACTGACGCCCTGTGCATGGACGGGGGTGCATCTTTGCACTCCTCTCACTGCCAACTTAAATGGTGGGCGCGTGAGGTCAATGTCGTGGAGCCAGCAGCAGAGTCTTGGAAGCCGCTCAAATGGTCACGCACGCCCATCATCTTTGACGAAGAGGACCATCCTGACCGCACCACCCCGGTAGGATGTTTGTCGTTATTGGTCTCTCCAACGATTCGCAACCTCAAGGTCACAAAGATGTTGGTTGATGGCGGGGCATGTTGAATCTGGTTTCCCCAAAGGTTATCAGCAAGCTTCAGATATCAGAGGAAGAGCTAAAGGTCACGGGCACGTTTCAAGGAGTTAATCCCAACAAGAGTCATCCTAAGGGAAAGATCACGTTGCCAGTGACATTTGGGGAAGAATTGAATTATCGGACTGAGAAGGTTGTGTTTGATGTGGTCGACTTCCCCCTACCGTACAATGGGATTCTTGGACGCCCAGCTCTGGCAAAATTCATGGCGGCATCCTACTATGCATACAACACTTTGATGATGCCAGGGCCGGTAGGAGTCATTTCCATTCTGTCAGATGAGAAAGACGCAATCATTTGCGTGGATAAGATGTACCGAGACGTAGTCGCCGCAGAGGCCACGGCAGTAGCAGTCCCTGCCAAAGAAAACAAAGGAAAGAAGAAGGACAGCAGGGACACCAGCAAGGAATCCGGGAAGCGTACCTCTTTGGAGTGCACTGCACCTATTGATGACTTGCCAGAGAGTTCCAACAACAAGAGATCCAAGGTCGCTCCACCACATGTGAAGAAGGTCCCGGCAGGGCTAGCTGGTGTTGATGGTACCTTCACTATGAGCGCCACCCTTGATGACAAATAGGAAATCGCGCTCGTTGCCTTCCTGCGAGCGAATGTTGATGTGTTTGCCTGGCAACCATCTAATATCCCCAGTGTTCCCAGGGAGGTAATGGAGCACCACCTTGCTGTATGCCCACATGCCTGACCCGTCAAGCAGAAGGTTCGAAAGCAGGCCTTGGAGAGGCATCAGTTCATCGTCGAAGAGATTAAGAAGCTTGAGGCAGCTGGTCTGGTCAGAGGAGTACTGCATCCAACAGGTTAGCAAACCTAGTGGTCGTGCGCAAGGCTAACGGGAAATGGAGGCTTTGCATTGATTTCACAGATCTCAACAAAGCTTGCCCGAAGGATCCATTTCCCGTGCTGCGCAACGAATAAGATTGTGGACTCCACTTCAGGTTGTGATTTGCTCTCCTTTCTGGATGCGTACTCTGGGTATCATCAGATCTTCATGTCCGAGGAAGACGAAGAGAAGACCTCATTCATCACCGCATGTGGTACGTACTGCTTTGTGCGCATGCCTTTCGGGTTAAAGAGTGTCGGGTCGACTTTTGCAAGAGCAGTCCAGATTGGTTTTGAACCACAGTTGCACAGAAACATTGAGGCTTATATGGATGATATTGTGGTCAAGACCAAGGACAGATAAATCCTTATCCAGGATTTGGAGGAGACATTTGCTAATCTGCGCAAGATCAACTTGAAGCTAAATCTGGAGAAGTATGTGTTTGTTGTTCCCTCTGGCAAGCTACTTGGGTTCTACGTGTCCCATCGTGGGATCGAAGCCAACCTCGACAAGATCAAGGCTATCAAGCAGATCCAAGCACCCAGGACAGTCAAAGATGTGAGGCGTCTGACAGGGTGCGTTGCCACACTTAGCAGATTCATCTTCAAGTCTGCCGGGGGCACCCTGCCTTTATTCAAAATTTTGAAGAAGGCAGGGCCCATGAACTGGACTCCGAAAGCAGATGCAGCTTTACAAGATTGGAAGTCCTACTTGTCCTCTGTGACCACTTTGGTTGCCCCTGAACCACAAGAGCCGTTGCTGCTCTACTTAATGACAACTAATCAAGTGGTTAGTGCAGCACTGGTGGCACAGCGGGAAGCAGAGGAAATAGAGAGTGAGCAAAGCCTGGTAGGACCAGATGAGGATCAGGGCAGAGAAGAGCACGACAGCAGGGGAACCCCAAGGACGCGGCAAGGAAGATAGTGGTGCAGCGCCCATTGTACTTCGTTTGTTCCCTACTACATGGGGCTAGATCGAGGTACTCTGGTGTGTAAAAGTTGATTTTTGGCCTCATCATGGTCTCAAGGAAACTGCGCCACTACTTCCAAGCCCATGAGATCACGGTTGTCACCCGCCTTATGTTGCAAAGGATACTCCGGAACCCTGAGGCTACAGGCAGAATAGTGGAGTGGGCTTTGGAGTTATCCATCTTTGGCATGAAATTTGGGAGCACATCAACAATTCAGAGCAGGGCATTGGCAGAGTTTATTGCAGAATGGGCACCAACCCCTGATGAAGAAGTACTGGAAACAATTACCCCCGGCAAGGAGGCACCCCAAGAACGGATCATGTATTTCGATGGTGCATTCTCCCTCCAAGGTGCAGGGGCTAGCTTGCTTCTCGTTGCTCCCACGGGAGAGCACTTGAAGTATGTCGTCCAAATGAATTTTCCCAGGGAGGAAGCAACCAACAATACAACAGAGTATGAAGGGCTCCTTGCCAGGCTCAGGATTGCCATAGAATTGGGAATTAAGAAGCTGATCATTTGAGTAGACTCTCAACTTGTGGTAAGACAAGTGAACAAGGATTACCAAAGTCCATTGATGGAGGCATAGGCTGAGGAAGTGAGAAGATTGGAGGAGCGCTTTGACGGATTGCAAACAGAGCATGTACCCCGTGCGGAAAACAGCATAGCGGATCATCTGTCAAAGTGTGCTGCACAAAAACTTCCTATGGAACCAGGAACTTTTGTTCTCCATCTTACTGAGCCCTCCGTATCCCTGGCAACAATGGCTAGGAAGAGGTGGAATTTGGACTCCGGTAAGCCTCTCCCGGTAGAGCCTTCCGGGGCTCCTGGTACGGACCCTGCCGAAAACAACTCCACATCGTCTGCCGGGCTGCACTCTCCTGCCGGGCCACTGGTCTGCGCGGTCGAGAAACGTGCTCCCACAGATGAGGAGGTGCACCTAGTCCTTGTTGCCGAGCCCCAGGCTCCAACTTGGGCAAGGCACATAGTCCATTTCCTCCAAACTGGAGAACTTCCCGATGAGCAAGAGGAAGCTGAAAGAGTAGCCCGGAGGGCCAGTATGTATTAGTTTATCGATGACACTCTATACAGAAGAAGGCACAATTGTGTGAAATTGAAGTGCATCTGCCGGGAAGAAGGAAAGGAACTCCTGGCGGAAATACTCATAGGCATGTGCGGCTCCCACATTGGATCAAGGGCATTACTTGGGAAAGCATTTGGGCAGGGATTCTATTGGCCCACAGCCCTCCAAGATGTGGTCGAGCTAGTAACCAAGTGTGAAGCCTGCCAGTTCCATTCCAAGAACATCCATCTGCCTGCACAAGCTCTTAAGACAGTCCCTTTGTCATGGTCGTTTTCGGTCTGGGGGCTCGATATCCTCGGCCCTTTCCCCCGAGCTGCCGGGGGCTTTGAATTCTTCTTCGTTGCCATCGACAAGTTCACAAAGGGGCCGGAAGTAGATGCCGTGAGAAAGGTGACTGCTCATTCAGCTATCAAGTTCTTGAAAGGATTGGCGTGCCGTTTCGGGTTCCCTGCCCGGATCATCACCGACAACGGCACCCAGTTCACGACCCGCGCCTTCGTGCAATACATTCATGCCCTCGGAAGCAAGATCTATTTGCCTCTGTTGCACATCCCAGAAGCAATGGATAAGCTGAGAAGGCGAACATTGAAGTGTTGCGAGGACTAAAGACGAGAACATTTGATACGCTGCAGAAGTGCGACAGGCAATGGATCGATGAGCTGCCGATAGTCCTCTAGTCCCTCAGAACGACACCAAATCGGGCTAATGGGTAGACTCCCTTCTCCGTAGTTTATGGGGTAGAAGCAGTTATCCCCATGGAACTCATTTATGGGTCACCTTGAGTGCTTGCCTACGATGAAGTAGCGCAGGATCAGCACCGGCGTGACGACACTATGCTTCTCAAGGAGAACCATCTCCGGGCTGCTATGCCTGTTGCATGCTATCAGCAAGCCCTACGTCACTATCACAATCGTAGGGTTCATGCCCGGTGTTTTGAGAAAGGCGACCTTGTCCTTAGGTGCGTTCAGTCCGCCAAGCGTACAAACAAGTTGACACCAAAGTGGGAAGGCCCTTACCGGGTAGTTCGAGTCACCAGACCTGGCGCAGTCTGTCTGGAGACCAGAGATGGCATTCAATTGCAAAACTCATGGAATATTGAGCATCTCCACGAGTTCTACCTGTAAGGAACGGCTATCGGGCCCTGCCTAGCAGCCACCCTTTTGTATAGGCCTTGCCTTAGTTGCATGTAACCCCTTGTACAAAGCCAAGCGCAGACCCTGAGCAACAGAGAAATAAATGAAGCGTTGGGGCCCCCGACAAGTTGCATGCATGCATAAGCATTTCATGAGCATCGCATACTCATGTAGATAAGATTGCATCTGCCATCATTTCCATCTGCATAAAACTGCAGGTTCCTGCCCGGAATTTGGCTTCTAAGGGAAGCTGGAAAGATGAACCAACACTACGATCTCTGGCAAGCCAAATAGATAAGTTCTATCTCTTGTCCATATCTGTTCTGTAAGCAAAAACTTGTGCATAAGAGAACGTCGCCAATTTTTGCAACTTTGGTGCTCCCATCCCTCGACTCGAACATTGCTTCAGTCAGGATGGTCGTGGTGGCCTTCTCTAAAAAACGATTGGCGGGGGGCTGGTCCCTCATTACAATTTGTGCCCGGTAGGCTTAGTTCCGCGGCAACAAAATAGAGGGTACCAGTAGGATAGCCTGCCGAGGGAAACTCATTTATTTAAAAATATAGAGGCATTCCACCTCTGCATGGACGTAGACATGCATGGGTCCCCGGCAAGGTTCATCTTTTTATTAATATGCTGATTAAACAAGTACAGACCTTACAGGACACATACATGGACTCAAGAGATTACATTATTTGAACTAAAATCTGGCAAGTGCCTACAAGTTTAAGATTGAAAAAAGATAAGTGCCCCGTGATGCCTCCCCAGGACCAAAGAGGTAGGAGGCGGGCCTGGCTGGGATTCGACGCCTCCCTAGGATCAGGATGGTGCCGCTCCCCAGCTAGGAGGAAGAAACCGGAGGGTAGGTGCGGATGGTGACGCTGGCGGAGGCCCATATAGGAGAGACGGAGTCACCGGCAAACACGACTCATTGGAACGGTCGTCCCCGTTCTTGACGCATCATGGGTTGCCGCCGCCTTCCGTATCACGGCCATCCGAAGACCACCGCACGACAGCCACGTCGGGCACCATGCTCTCCGGGTAATCCCACAAAGAGCATGGTCATCGCCAACGACCCTGACATCAGAAACCACCGCACGTCTAGGACACGTGTTTGGGAGCAAAGGGCCCTCCTGCACGACAAGCAGACGATGCCCAGGAAGGTCAGGTTCTCCTTTGCTGATGGCGAACCCATTCTGCGACCCCTCTCCGATGCCGCGAGAGAAGGAGGAATGGCCCGCGACCGACTACCACGTCCCGTGTCCATTATGGGTCGCGGCATGGTGTCATTTGTGTCGCCTCTCGCTAGATTTGAAGCTACAGGTGACCCGGCTACGAGCGCACCAGAGTCGCCACCTCCCGTGCTATCGCCGCGCTGCCCGAGCACCCCCTGGCCCCGGTTCTCCTTCTCAGCATAACTAGCAGAAAGCAAAGGATGGAGGAGAAGGGATGCGAGGATGAATGCCTCCGCTCCTCCCCCGCCCCTCCTTTTATAGGCGGGTCGGGGAAGAGAGTTGATCCCTCAACGGGTAACCGCCGCCCTGCTCCACCAATTCAAGAAGACCGGGCCCCTTCCTTGATGCTCTCCCACGCCACGCGCCTCCGTTACCTACCCCGCGCGATGCATGCAGCATACGTGGCTAAGGATAAGGGCGTGATGGGAAGAGTGAATTGGCAATTTCTCCCGCGTGCGTTAAAGTCATTCACGGGCCATTATGCGAGTGGCCCCAACATGATTGGCTTCACACGACGCGCCAGAAAACCGGAAACTGGCCCGGATGCAAGTTAATGAAGAAGCTGAAGGAAATATGCCCTAGAGGCAATAATAAAGTTATTATTTATTTCCTTATTTCATGATAAATGTTTATTATTCATGCTAGAATTGTATTAATCGGAAACTTGATACATGTGTGAATACATAGACAAACATAGTGTCACTAGTATGCCTTTACTTGACTAGCTCGTTAATCAAAGATGGTTGAGTTTCCTAGCCATAGACATGAGTTGTCATTTGATTAACGGGATCACATCATTAGGAGAATGATATGATTGACTTGACCCATTCTGTTAGCTTAGCACTTGATCATTTAGTATGTTGCTATTGCTTTCTTCATGACTTATACATGTTCCTATGACTATGAGATTATGCAACTCCCATTTACCAGAGGAACACTTTGTGTGCTACCAAATGTCACAACATAACTGGGTGATTATAAAGGTGCTCTACAGGTGTCTCCGAAGGTACTTGTTGGGTTGGCGTATTTCGAGATTAGGATTTGTCACTCCGATTGTTGGAGAGGTATCTCTGGGCCCACTCGGTAATGCACATCACTTAAGCCTTGCAAGCATTGCAACTAATGAGTTAGTTGTGGATGATGTATTACAGAACGAGTAAAGAGACTTGCCGGTAACGAGATTGGACTAGGTATTGAGATACCGACGATCGAATCTCGGGCAAGTAACATACCGATGACAAAGGGAACAACGTATGTTGTTATGCGGTCTGACCGATAAAGATCTTTGTAGAATATGTGGGAGCCAATATGAGCATCCAGGTTCCGCTATTGGTTATTGACCGGAGACGTGTCTCGGTCATGTCTACATAGTTCTCGAACCCGTAGGGTCCGCACGCTTAAAGTTCGATGACGGTTATATTATGAGTTTATGTGTTTTGATGTACTGAAGGTAGTTCGGAGTCCCGGATGAGATCGGGGACATGACGAGGAGTCTCGAAATGATCGAGACGTAAAGATCGATATATTGGACGACTATATTCGGACATCGGAAAGGTTCCGAGTGATTCGGGTATTTTTCGGAGTACCGTGGAGTTACGGGGATACGGGAAAGAAGTATTGGGCCTTAATGGGCCTTAGTGGGAAGGAGAGGCAGCAGCCAGGAGGTGGCGCGCGCCCCTCCCAAGCCCAGTCCGAATTGGACAAGGGGTTTGGGGCGCGGCCCCCCTCTCCCTTCCTTCTCCTCTTCCCCCCTTTCCCCCTTTCCCCCTTCTCCTAGTTGGACTAGGAAAGGAGGAAACCTACTCCAACTAGGAGTAGGAATCCTACTCCCTTGGTGCGCCCATCCTAGGGCCGGCCTCCTCCTCCCTTGCTCCTTTATATACGGGGGCAGGGGGCACCCCATAGACACAACAATTGATCTCTTGATCTCGTAGCCGTGTGCGGTGCCCCTTCCACCATAATCCACCTCGATAATATCATAGCGGTGCTTAGGCGAAGCCCTGCGTCGGTAGAACATCATCATCGTCACCACGTCATCGTGCTGACGGAACTCTCCCTCAAAGCTCAGCTAGATCGGAGTTCGAGGGACGTCATCGAGTTGAACGTGTGCAGAACTCGGAGGTGATGTGCGTTCGGTACTTGATCGGTCGGATCGTGAAGACGTACGACTACATCAACCGCGTTGTGCTAACGCTTCTGCTTTCGGTCTATGAGGGTACACGGACACACTCTCCCCTCGCGTTGCTATGCATCACCATGATCTTGCGTGTGCGTAGGAATTTTTTTGAAATTACTACGTTCCCCAACAGTGGCATCCGAGCCTGGTTTTATGCGTAGATGTTATATGCACGAGTAGAACACAAGTGAGTTGTGGGCGATATAAGTCATACTGCTTACCAGCATGTCATACTTTGGTTCGGCGGTATTGTTGGATGAAGCGGCCCGGACCGACATTACGCGTACGCTTACGCGAGACTAGTTCTACCGACATGCTTTGCACACAGGTGGCTGGCGGGTGTCAGTTTCTCCAACTTTAGTTGAATCGAGTGTGGCTACGCCCGGTCCTTGTGAAGGTTAAAACAGCACCAACTTGACAAACTATCATTGTGGTTTTGATGCGTAGGTAAGAACGGTTCTTGCTCAGCCCGTAGCAGCCACGTAAAACTTGCAACAACAAAGTACAGGACGTCTAACTTGTTTTTGCAGGGCATGTTGTGATGTGATATGGTCAAGACGTGATGAGATATAAGTTGTTGTATAAGATGATCATGTTTTGTTGAAGTTATCGGCAACTACAGAAGCCTTATGGTTGTCTCTTTATTGAATAAGATGCAAGCGCCAAATAATTGCTTTACTTTATCGCTATGCGATAGCAATAGTTGCAAGAGCAATAGTTGGCGAGACGACCATGTGATGACACATTGATATAGATCAAGATGATGGAGATCATGGTGTCATGCCAGTGACGATGGAAATCATGACGATGCTTTGGAGATGGAGATCAAAGGCACCAGATGATGATGGCCATATCATGTCACATATTTTGATTGCATGTGATGTTTATCTTTTATACATCTTATTTTGCTTAGTTCGACGGTTGCTTTATAAGATGATCTCTCACTAAATTATCAAGGTATAAGTGTTCTCCCTGAGTATGCACCGTTGCGAAAGTTCTTCATGCTGAGACACCACGTGATGAACGGGTGTGATAGGCTCTACGTTCAAATACAACGGGTGCAAAACAGTTGCACACGCGGAATACTCAAGTTAAACTTGACGAGCCTAGCATATAATAGATATGGCCTCGGAACACTGAGACCGAAAGGTCGAGCGTGAATCATATAGTAGACATGATCAACATAGTGATGTTCACCATTGAAACTACTCCATCTCACGTGATGATCGGACATGGTTTAGTTGATATGGATCACGTGATCACTTAGAGGATTGGAGGGATGTCTATCTAAGTGGGAGTTCTTAAGTAATATGATTAATTGAACTTAAATTTATCATGAACTTAGTCCTAGTAGTATTAGCATATCTATGTTGTAGATCAATAACTCGCGTTTAGCTTCCCTGTTTTACTTTTGATATGTTCCTAGAGAAAACTTAGTTGAAAGATGTTAGTAGCAATGATGCGGATTGGATCCGTGATCTGAGGTTTATCCTCATGGCTGCACAGAAGAATTATGTCCTAGATGCACCGCTAGGTGACAAACCTATTGCAGGAGTAGATACAGATGTTATGAATGTTTGGCTAGCTCAATATGATGACTACTTGATAGTTTAGTGCACCATGCTTAAACGGCTTAGAATCGGGACTTCAAAGACGTTTTGAACCTCATGGACCATATGAGATGTTCCAGGAGTTGAAGTTAATATTTCAAGCAAATACCCGAGTTGAGAGATATGAAGTCTCCAACAAGTTCTATAGCTAAAAGATGGAGGAGAATAGCTCAAGCAGTGAGCATGTGCTCAGATTGTCTGGGTACTACAATCGCTTGAATCAAGTGGGAGTTAATCTTCCAAATAAAATAGTGATTGACAGAATTCTCTAGTCACCATCACCAAGTTAGTAGAACTTCATGATGAACTATAATATGCAAGGGATAACGGAAATGATTCCCAAGCTCTTCGTGATGCTGAAATCGACGAAGGTAGAAATCAAGAAAAGCATCAAGTGTTGATGGTAAACAAAACCACTAGTTTCAAGTAAAGGGACAAAGGGAAGAAAGGGGAACTTCAAGAAGAACGGCAAGCAAGTTGCTGCTCAAGTGAAAAAGCCCAAGTATAGACCTAAGCCTGAAACTGAGTGCTTCTACTGCAAAGGGACTGGTCACTGGAAGCGGAACTACCCCAAGTAATTGGCGGATAAGAAGGATGGCAAAGTGAACATAGGTATATTTGATAAACATGTTATTGATGTGTACTTTACTAGTGTTTATAGCAACCCCTCAGTATTTGATACTAGTTCAGTTGCTAAGGATAGTAACTCGAAACGGGAGTTGCAGAATGAACAGAGACTAGTTAAGGGTGAAGTGACGATGTGTATTGGAAATGGTTCCAAGATTGATATGATCATCATCGCACACTCCCTATACTTTCGGGATTAGTGTTGAACCTAAAATAAATGTTATTTAGTGTTTGCGTTGAGCATGAATATGATTGGATCATGTTTATTGCAATACGGTTATTCATGTAAGTTAGAGAATAATTGTTGTTCTGTTTACATGAATAAAACCTTCTATGGTCATACACACCAACGAAAATGGTTTGTTAGATCTCGATCGTAGTGATACACATATTCATAATATTGAAGCCAAAAGATGCAAAGTTAATAATGATAGTGCAACTTGTTTGTGGCACTGCCGTTTAGGTCATATTGGTGTAAAGCGCATGAAGAAACTCCATGCTGATGGGATTTTGGAATCACTTGATTATGAATCACTTGATGCTTGCGAACCATGCCTTATGGGCAAGATGACTAAAACTCCGTTCTCCGGAAAAATGGAGCAAGCAACTGACTTATTGGAAGTAATACATACTGATGTATGCGATCCGATGAGTGTTGAGGCTCGCGGCGGGTATCGTTATTTTCTGACCTTCACAGATGATTTGAGCAGATATGGGTATATCTACTTGATGAAACATAAGTCTGAAACATTTGAAAAGTTCATATAAGTTCAGAGTGAAGTGGAAAATCATCGTAACAAGAAAATAAAGTTTCTACGATCTGATCGTGGAGGAGAATATTTGAGTTACAAGTTTGGTCTTCATTTGAAACAATGCGGAATAGTTTCGCAACTCACGCCACCTGGAACACCACAGCGTAATGGTGTGTCCGAACATCATAACCGTACTTTATTAGATATGGTGCAATCTATGATGTCTCTTACCGATTTACCACTATCGTTTTGGGGTTATGCATTAGAGACAGTTGCATTCACGATTAATAGGGCACCATCTAAATCCGTTGAGATGACAACCATATGAACTGTGGTTTGGCAAGAAACCAAAGTTGTCATTTCTTAAAGTTTGGGGTTGCGATGCTTATGTGAAAAAGTTTCATCCTGATAAGCTCAAACCCAAATCGGAGAAATGTGTCTTCATAGGATACCCAAAGGAGACAGTTGGGTACACCTTCTATCACAGATCCGAAGGCAAGACATTCGTTGCTAAGAATGGATCCTTTCTAGAGAAGGAGTTTCTCTCGAAAGAAGTGAGTGGGAGGAAAGTAGAACTTGATGAGGTAACTGTACCTGCTCCCTTATTGGAAAGTAGTTCACCACATAAATCTGTTCCTGTGACTCCTACACCAATTAGTAAGGAAGCTAATGATGATGATCATGTAACTTCAGATCAAGTTACTACCGAACCTCGTAGGTCAACGAGAGTGAGATCCGCACCAGAGTGGTACGGTAATCCTGTTCTGGAGGTCATGTTACTTGACCATGACGAACCTACGAACTATGAAGAAGCGATGGTGAGCCCAGATTCCGCAAAGTGGCTTGAGGCCATGAAATCTGAGAAGGGATCCATGTATGAGAACAAAGTATGCACTTTGATTGAGTTGCCCAATGATCGGCGAGCCATTGAGATTAAATGGATCTTCAAGAGGAAGACGGACGCTGATAGTAGTGTTACTATCTACAAAGCTAGAATTGTCGCAAAAGGTTTTCGAGAAGTTCAAGGTGTTGACTACGATGAGAGTTTCTCACTCGTATCTATGGTTAAGTCTGTCCGAATCATGTTAGCAATTGCTGCATTTTATGAAATCTGGCAAATGGATAAACAAAACTGCATTCTTTAATGGATTTATTAAAGAAGAGTTGTATATGATGCAACCAGAAGGTTTTGTCAATCCTAAAAGTGCTAACAAAATATGCAAGCTCCAGTGATCCATCTATGACTGGTGCAAGCATCTCGGAGTTGGAATATACGCTTTGATAAGTTGATCAAAGCATATAGTTTTATACAGACTTGCGGTGAAGCCTGTATTTACAAGAAAGTGAGTGGGAGCACTACAGCATTTCTGATAAGTATATGTGAATGACATATTGTTGATCGAAAATAATGTAGAATTATTCTGCAAAGCATAAAGGAGTGTTTGAAAGGAGTTTTTCGAAGAAAGACCTCGGTGAAGCTGCTTACATATTGAGCATCAAGATTTATAGAGATAAATCAAGACTCTTGATAAGTTTTTTCAATGAGTACATACCTTGACAAGATTTTGAAGTAGTTCAAAATGGAACAGTCAAAGAAAGAGTTCTTGCCTGTATTACAAAGTATAAAGTTGAGTAAAGACTCAAAACCCGACCACAGCAGAAAATAGAAAAGAGAATGAAAGTCATTTCCTATGCCTCAGTCATAGGTTCTATAAAGTATGCTATGCTGTGTACCAGACCTATTGTGTACCTCACCATGATTTTGGCAAGAAGGTACAATAGTGATATAGGAGTAGATCACTGGACAGCGGTCAAAATTATCCTTAGTGGAATAAGGAAATATTTCTCGGTTATGGAGGTGACAAAAGGTTCGTCATAAAGAGTTACGTCGATGCAAGTTTTGACACAGGTCTGGATGACTCTAAGTCTCGAGCTAGATAGATTTTGAAAGTGGGAGCAATTAGCTAGAGTAGCTCCGTGCAGAGCATTGTAGACATAGAAATTTGCAAAATACTTACGGATCTGAATGTGACAGACCCGTTGACTAAAATTATCTCACAAGCAAAACATGATCACACCTTAGTACTCTTTGGGTGTTGATCACATAGCGATGTGAACTAGATTATTGACTCTAGTAAACCCTTTGGGTGTTGGTCACATGACGATGTGAACTATGGGTGTTAATCACATGGTGATGTGAACTATTGATGTTAAATCACATGGCGATGTGAACTAGATTATTGGCTCTAGTGCAAGTGGGAGACTGAAGGAAATATGCCATAGAGGCAATAATAAAGTTATTATTTATTTCCTTATTTCATGATAAATGTTTATTATTCATGCTAGAATTGTATTAACCGGAAACTTGATACATGTGTGAATACATAGACAAACATAGTGTCACTAGTATGCCTCTACTTGACTAGCTCATTAATCAAAGATGGTTGAGTTTCCTAGCCATAGACATGAGTTGCCATTTGATTAACGGGATCACATCATTAGGAGAATGATATGATTGACTTGACCCATTCCGTTAGCTTAGCACTCGATCGTTTAGTATGTTGCTATTGCTTTCTTCATGACTTATACATGTTCCTATGACTATGAGATTATGCAACTCCAGTTTACCAGAGGAACACTTTGGGTGCTACCAAACGTCACAACGTAACTGGGTGATTATAAAGGTGCTCTACAAGTGTCTCCGAAGGTACTTGTTGGGTTGGCGTATTTCGAGATTAGGATTTGTCACTCCGATTGTCGGAGAGGTATCTCTGGGCCCACTCGGTAGTGCACATCACTTAAGCCTTGCAAGCATTGCAACTAATGAGTTAGTTGCGGATGATGTATTATAGAACGAGTAAAGAGACTTGCTGGTAACGAGATTGAACTAGGTATTGAGATACCGACGATCGAATCTCGGGCAAGTAACATACGGATGACAAAGGGAACAACGTATGTTGTTATGCGGTCTGACCAATAAAGATCTTCGTAGAATTTGTGGGAGCCAATATGAGCATCCAGGTTCCGCTATTGGTTATTGACCAGAGACGTGTCTCGGTCATGTCTACATAGTTCTCGAACCCGTAGGGTCCGCACGCTTAAAGTTCGATGACGGTTATATTATGAGTTTTTGTGTTTTGATGTACCGAAGGTAGTTCGGAGTCCCGGATGAGATCGGGGACATGACGAGGAGTCTCGAAATGATCGAGATGTAAAGATCGATATATTGGACGACTATATTCGGACATCGGAAAGGTTCCGAGTGATTCGGGTATTTTTCGGAGTACCGGGGAGTTACGGGAATACGGGAAAGAAGTATTGGGCCTTAATGGGCCTTAGTGGGAAGGAGAGGCAGTAGCCAGGAGGTGGCGCGCGCCCCTCCCATGCCCAGTCCGAATTGGACAAGGGGTTTGGGGCGCGGCCCCCCTCTCCCTTCCTTCTCCTCTTCCCCCCTTTCCCCCCTTCTCCTAGTTGGACTAGGAAAGGAGGAAACCTACTCCAACTAGGAGTAGGAATCCTACTCATTTGGCGCGCCCCTCCTAGGGCCGGCCTCCTCCTCCCTTGCTCCTTTATATACGGGGGCAGGCGGCACCCCATAGACACAACAATTGATCTCTTAGCCTTGTGCGGTGCATCCCTCCACCATAATCCACCTCGATAATATCGTAGCGGTGCTTAGGCGAAGCCCTGCGTCGGTAGAACATCATCATCGTCACCACGCCGTCGTGCTGACGGAACTCTCCCTCAAAGCTTGGCTGGATCGTAGTTCGAGTGACGTCATCGAGTTGAACGTGTGCAGAACTCGGAGGTGCCGTGCGTTCGGTACTTGATCGGTCGGATCGTGAAGACGTACGACTACATCAACCGTGTTGTTCTAACGCTTCCGCTTTCGGTCTGCAAGGGTACGTGGACACACTCTCACCTCTCGTTGCTATGCATCACCATGATCTTGCGTGTGCATAGGATTTTTTTTGAAATTACTACATTCCCCAACAGAAGCAAGGAAGATCTCAAGGGGGCAGCCACTTCCATGCCCCTGCCTGTGCACTTATTAGGGCCTACCAGGACGACACCCGACAGCACGTTTGGGCCAGGCCTGGGGGCTTCTGTCGGTGCAATAAACCCTGGGTCCATTGCCCAGACTGTGCACAGGCACGGGATCAAGATCGCAGCACCAAGGTCAGATTGGAGCGCAAGGGACCAGCCCTTCAAAAGACCAACGTCCAGCACAAGAAGACCAAGACTAGCCGGAAGAGCAAGGTATTGCCAAGGGAAAAACCTCCCATGCCAGGTAGGCGAGCCTGGCAAGGATGGAGTTACCCCCGGAAGCAAGCCTTCGGCTTGTCCCGACAGGCATGCCGGGGCTTGTGGAGGCAGAACCACCTCACCGCACCACCTCATCACGATGCACGTCGTCGATCAATGTGGTGTCAAGCTCCAAAGTGACTAAGTGGCTGCTATTTGCCACATGGCAGCCACTTCCTACAGAAAATGCTCCCAAGCGACACCTGTCTTGCGACGTGTCAAGCGAGCAGGCGCGAAGCTGGCAAAACAGCTCGGTAGGGCCTGCCGGGCAAGCTGTGATGTGACATTGAGCGGCGCATTTAATGCGCTCTGTCAGCCTGCAGAGTTAGGTATGAAAGCATTGTTTTCTATCTAATCAGTGCATAATGACTACTTTGCCACTGTGGTGACCCCTTTATCTATAAAAGAAGGCCCAAGACAACTGTAGAAAGGGTTGACTAATCCATCCCCACACACACCAATACGCGCGTAGCCGTTTTGGCCCCGAGGCAACCCTGCCGGGAAAGTGTGTTGCGCTCACCACCATTTTCCACCATCAATCCACCAAAGCAGGAGTAGGGTTTTACACCTCGCGGCGGCCCGAACCTGGGTAAAAACTGCCCGTATGTTCTCTGTCGTGCTGTTCCACACTCCTCTGCTCTTTGTGCAATGTGCCATCCCCCCGCCGTACCAGAAAGGGGCTCTTGGCCCCATAGCTGGTCGTGGTTTCCCACGAGACGTCGCTCGACTCCTGACGGTACCGATGGTGGCGGCGCCGTGTTATCGTCACCGCGAACCAGTCGCTATGGCGGTACGATGGCGAGAAGGATGCGCCTGGGGGTTAACGACCCTGTTCGGCGCTTCGTCTTGCTTACCCTGCCCATGGGAAGGTGCGTGCCCCGTAGCTGCGCCTGTGACAGGGACAACTATCGGTCATGACTCGCACCTGAGCGGGCGTTGTCGCTACGGCTGCGACCTCCAGCGCGATGGGCAGGTGGAGGCTAGCACTACAAAAAAATACACTTCTGTGATGATACGTGTTTGTCACAGTAGGTCACGTTTTTTGTCATGCATGTACATCCATGACAAATTTATGACAGAATCAAGATAGTCATACATGTGTTGTCGTAGAAGTGTTCCATGACATTGCCAAAATTATCATCACGGAAGTGTCCACTTCCATGACGATAAATCGCGCGTCACAGAAGTGCTTTCGTCAAGGGTGACCGACACGTGGCATCCACTGTAACGGAACGCCGTTAAGCTATCGGGTTGGATTTTGGATCCGATAACCCGTTAACAGCCACGACCAGTGCCGATTTTCCACGTGTAAAATTCTCATTGGCTGACGGATCCACGCGTCAGCTCCATGTTGGCACAGGTGTCACTCATCCAATGGTCGAGATGGGCCTATGATATGTTGACACGTGGACCGGCCCAAAAGTGGCCCACAAAGTTTAAATGGGCCGGCCCAACCGAAGGCCCATAAGATTTAGCAGACCATAATGGGCCGGCCCAGCTAAAGGCCCACAAAATTTAGCGGACCATAATGGGCCGGCCCAGCTAAAGGCCCACACGATTTTGCAGACCATAATGGGCCGGCCCAGCTAAAGGCCCACAAGATTTTGCGGACCACAATAGGCCGGCCCAGCTAAAGGCCCACAAGATTCTGCAGACCATAATGGGCCAGCCCAGCTAAAGGCCCAACATTCTCTGTCAAATCGGCCCGTCAACGGTGTGTCCTAAACTTGTCATCAACGCGGCCCATGGTCACTTCTGGCTCGTTAACAGTCCGCTAAGTAATTGGGCCGAATTACGGCCCGGTGTATTTCTGGCCTGTTAAAGGTCCGGCTTCATTTGGGCCCATTTACAGGCCATCGAAACTTTCCGCCCATAAACGACCGTGAAGGATTTGGGTCATATTCGGCCATGTCTGACATTCGGCCTGTTAGAGGCCCACTATAGCTTTGGGCCACTTTCGCCCTGTTGTCATTTTCGGCCTGTTAACGCCGGACGTAAACCATGGGCCATATGTGGCCCAACGTCATATCGGGCCCATTAACGGCCCATATAAAAATGACGATAATCTAGCCCGACTGAAGTTCCGCCCTGTTAAAGGCCCGTGCATTAGGTCGGCGCATTTACGGCCCGTCCGAATTTCGGCCTGTCAAAGATCCGCATCGTAAATGGGCCACCATTTCGGCTTGCTAAGTCCAGTGGGTTATTTGGCACAATCAGGGCCCAATCTCACTTTCGGTCTATTAAAGGCCCATGTTTATTATGGGCTCGAGATATTTACACCTGTAAACGGCCTATTTTTACTGAGGGCCCAAATTATGTTTAGGCCTGTTAAAGGCCCACTATGGGCACAGGCCTACCCGAAAAATATGAAAGCTTATGCTGATTTAGGCCCAGATATTTTTAGTGGGCTACATGCCAATTTTGGCCCGTAATCGTTTTTAGCCCAATTGGAATGGGCCCGACGAATGTTGGCATGTTGGGCTCCTACGAAGCTTTCGGCCGAATACATTACTAAGATAAACCTACACTATACAAAATAGCGTCGTAATTACTGCAGCCTGAGGCAGCATCATAAATGTTGTATCGCAACAAAATAAATTCCAACCATACAACAAAAGGCCTGTTGGCATAAAGTTTACAGTCCTTCCAGATAAAAGCACCATCAGATGTATAGAAGCACAGATCATTTGACCTGAGTGCTAATGTTTCAGGCTGTAGAATCTGATGGAGCAGCACGATCTCCACCTTTTTCCGCCATTGCTCTTGAACAATGAAGCGAACGTCTGATAGTCTGGTTTCAAACCATTCATATCTTGACGACATTTCTCAACCGCTATTCTTGTTTCCGAAACAACGTCCATTAGGGATTGGACTTGTGTCTGGAGCACAGATATATCACTCTGTCTAGCAGGAAGATTTTGTTCAGTAGGCGATTTGGACGAGGTTACCTTGACAACCAACCCAGAATTACGCAGGAAGGTGCTTTTTGCACTGTTAGTGGAAAGATACTGACGCACTGCAGCAAGAGGTGACATTGTGCCTGTAGTAGCCTCGTCACCTTCAGGTGGTTGTGGCTGTTCAATCATTTGTTCCATAGCTTCCTGAAAGTTTGAACTTGTAGATTAGTGTACCAGATAAGTTACTAATGAGACAAAAACAAACAAAGTAGGTTAAACGTTTATACATAACTTATTTTGGTGAACTACTGTAATACATTAACATGTATTGTAGTGCCAACTACATAATAAAATCACTTTCGGAACATATGTCCATGTAGCATGCCTACTCTATTGTCTATTTCCTCACTTCATTGACATATAAGGATAAAGAGACATGGT
This sequence comes from Triticum aestivum, assembly GCF_018294505.1. Lineage (NCBI taxonomy): Eukaryota > Viridiplantae > Streptophyta > Magnoliopsida > Poales > Poaceae > Triticum > Triticum aestivum. Next base: position 309,577,303 of record NC_057814.1, on the reverse strand, counting down.
TTAAAGTAGGATTAACATAGTATGAGATCATTCATAGCATGGGCAAACAGATATAAAACAAACAGGCTATTTTATCATTGTGTGCACACGAGAACATAACAACTAGATTACAGATCAAGACCAAAAGAATATCCTTCATCTCTTTTAAACCATGTAAGGTGAAATGATACGTTAAGACAACTGTGAATAAAAGTGAACAGAGTAACTGACATTGGATGCAAACCAAGTAGTTAAATGAACACATCACATTACCAATCAGTTCAAGGTAGGATGAGTAAGGACTTACAACAGCGGCTTGAACTGGTGTGCTCATGCCCTTCATCTTGCTGGTGTGGCAATCCTTGAAGATTTGCACCGCATTCGGTTCAGGTTCTTTTTGGTCCGCACGGGCTTTCCTCTGTATTTGGAACAAGTCAATATAGATACGATAATATGGCACAAAAAAAGAAGGAAGTAGCAGCTATTTACAAGAGCCTCGCAGTGTGCAATATAACTATGAGATCCTGTTGTCTGTTGGAATTTCACTTTAGAACGGTTGGTTTTGTTCTTCAAACAGTTAGCCTAGAAGAAGATACACTTGTAAGGCACATACATAAATACAAGTTCAATATGTGGTCTGATCAAATACATATAGCCTACCTGATACTTTGGATCAGACCAGTGTTTAACGAGGTCTGTCCGGTCTTCATCTGTAATATATTCCACTGGAGATGTTTGGGTGATTTCATTGTTAGCCTTGCCTTCAAAGTGAGATTTTCTAAGGTGGTACCGATACTGTCGCAGAGCAGACTGAAAAACATGAGTGCATGCTTGTTTAGTTGCATCATCTTTCGGATCCAACTTGAACCTCATCTGTTGAAAAAAGAATGTGAGTCTTATTAGGAGGAAGCTAGAAAGTATGGGACAGAGCAAGACAATATTACTAATTGTGATGAATAACATTACTTACGGGTAAATGGTCAAGGAAGGTGTTAAACTGGGTATTGTCTTTCTCATTCCTGTACTGGATCCACATTGGGAGGATACGTGCATGACACCTAACGGCAACGGCTGCCTCTGATACTAACTTGGCTAACTCTGTAGCATCACGTGACCTTTTTAAACCTGCCTCAAAATGGATCTCCATTCTTCCTCCTTTAGATTTTGTTAATCTGTCAAGCATTATCCCTGATGTCTGTTTCCGCTTGCGCCGTGGTGCTAGTTCAACAACAAGTATGGAAACTGTTGGTGTACATCAAACTGTGAGAGTACATATAAAGGAGCATGCAACTTCAACTTGACTCGGTCAGGTACCGTCTTGGTGTTGATGCTCATGAGGTTCATCTGATCTTGCCAAGTCTTGTTGTGTCAGCAGTGCTTCGGAAGTAGTGTTAGGTGTGAAGGCAGCTTGGGAACTGGCCAGTTCCGGAGCAAACGAACGAGTAACTGGTTGAGATGCTGGTACAGTTGAAGCGGATGCTGCAGCTGGTGGAGCAGGTGATACTGTGTTTGTAGATTTAGCCGGTGGACTTGGACCTTCTACTGCACTATAAGTACCAGCAGAATCTCGAAGACAGAACCTTTTCCGTTTCACCCGATGAGTAACAACACTCCCTACTATATTTTTTTCCTTGCTCTTTTTTGACTTTGCCATGTCAAGTTGTACCCACAACAGAAAAGAATAAAATCACTCTTCAGAACTCATTGATGCATGATACAAACAAGCAATACTTTGATGTAAGACAACCGTATGAGGATGGAATATGTAAGAAAAACAGGACGGCATGACATATTCACAGCTACGATGTGCAAACTAAGCAGAAGGATTTTCAAGAAAATAGAAGTAATGCAAGCTAGACACCATATGAAAGATGCAACCAATATTACTCTGCCAAGTTAAACGTGTCTTGTCATAAGTGGCAATTCAAAAAATTAGAAGTAGTACAACATAGAAATCAATGCAAGATGCAACCACTATCAAACTGCCATGTTAAAAGCGTCCAATCATGAGTGACTGATGCGGGATACACAACAGCAGTACTTTGATGTAAGAACATGGTATGATAGATAGATGCAGTGTATTCTAGACACAGAAAGCCATGTCATATGCACATGTATAACGTATGAACTCAGCACGTGCAACTTAATCAAAATAGAAGAAATACAGGCTAGACAACATATGCAACATGAAACCAATTATCACACTGTCAACTTAGAGCAAGCACCTGCGATGGTGGAGTATGGGAGATGAACTCATCATGTAGACTTGGGACTTCAACTTCATTAGCAGTAGCAGTGGAAAATCTAGAGAGTCTCTGTTTGCGTCGGTCCGGAGGACCACCAACATCCCCTAACTTAATCTTTTCCTTCCTATTTTCTGATATTGCCTTATGAAGTCAAAACCACAAGAAGATGAATAAAATTAGCTCTGCATAACTGGTTGATGGATGATACAGACGAACACTACTTTGATGTAAGGCAAGCGCAGGATAGGAGGATGGAATATATACAAAAAAAGAAAGCATTTCATATTCACACGTACGATAGGAGGATGGAATATGTATGAAAAAACAGTAAGCGGAAGGCATTTCAACAAAATTAGAAGAAATGAAAGCTAGGCACCATATGAACATGCAACCAATATCACTCTATCAGGTAAAAAGTGTCTCGTCGTAAGTGCCATTTCAAGAAATTAGAAGCAGTACAAGCTAGAAGACAATGCAAGATGCAACCTACATCACAGTCCCAAGTTAAATGTTTCTTATGGGTAAGTGATCGTTGCAGGTATAAGTTGTAAGCTACGCAGATGCAATTCAACATAATCAGAAGCAATACAAACTAGACATCATACGGAAAACACAACCACGTATAACAGTTCCAAGTAAGAGCAAGCACCTGTGATGGTGGAGTAGGGGAGATGTGCTCATCATGTACACGTATGTTCTAGAAACATGAACACATGTCATATTCACAGGCATTATGTGTAAAGTAAGCAGATGCAATTCAAGTTAGAGGCAATACAAGCTAGACATCATACGCAACATGCAACCACATATAATAGTGTCAAGTTAGAGCAAGCACCTGTGATGGTGGAGTAGGGGAGATGTGCTCATCATCTACACAGCTACGTTGACTGTCCAGCCTTGTGTTGTCTTGTGAATCTTGTTGGGAGGATGGCGGAGTAGAATCTGTAGAGACCCCCTGTTTGAGTTGCTCCGAAGGACCACCATCATCCACTGCCGGACTAATTTCCTTCAGTTGTAATGATTTTGCATTGTGAAGTCAAACCGATAAGAAAAAGGAATAAAATTCGCTCTTCAGAACTCATTCATGCACGATACTGACGAACACTACTCGGATGAAAGGCAAACACAAGATGCGAGGATTGAATATGTATGAAAAACAGGATGGTGTGACATATTCACACCTATGACGTGGTAACTAAGCAGAAGGCATTTCAACAAATTAGAAGCACTGCAAGCTAGACACCATATGAAAGATGCAACCGATATCACTCTGCCAAGTTCAAACTGTATGGCGTTTCAACAAATTAGAAGCAGTACATGCTAGAAATCATATGCAAGACACAACCAATATCACAGTGGCGACTTAAAGGTGCCTTATCACAAGTGACTGATGCGGGATATGCAAGAATAGTAGTGTGATGTAGAAACAGGAACACATGTCATATTCACAGGCATTATGTGTAAAGTAAGCAGATGCAATTCAACAAAGTTAGAAGCAATACAAGCTAGACATCATACGCAACATGCAACCACATACAATAGTGCCAAGTTAGAGCAAGCACCTGTGATGGTGGAGTAGGGGATATGTGCTCATCATCTACATAGCTACGTTGACTGTCTAGCCTTGCGTTGTCTTGCGAATCTTGTTGGGAGGATGGCGGAGTAGAATCTATAGAGAACCTCCGTTTCAATTGCTCGGAAGGACCACCATCATCCAATGCCTTGCCAATTTCCTTCAGCTTTATTGATTTTGCATTGTGAGGTCATACCGACAAGAAAAAGGAATATCATTCGCTCTTCAGAACTCATTCATGCATGATACTGATGAACACTACTCTGATGAAAGGCAAAGTCATGATACGAGGATGGAATATGTATGAAAAAATGGACGGCTTGACATATTCACACCTATGATGTGGTAACTAAGCAGAAGGCACTTCAACAAATTATAAACACTGCAAGACACCATATGGAAGGTGCAATCAATATCACTCTGCCAAGTTAAAACTGTCTCGTCATAGGTGGCGTTCATCAAAGTAGAAGCAATACATGCTAGAAATCATATTCAAGACGCAAACCAATATCACACTGCCAACTTAAAGGTGTCCCATCATAAGTGACTGATGCAGGATACACAAGAAGAGTAGTTTCATGTAAGAACATGGTGTGATAGACAGATATAGTATGTACCAAAAACAGGAAAGCGTGTCATATTCACATGTATCATGTGTGAGCTAAGCAGATGCAGTTTACACTAATTAGGAGCAATACGAGCTAGACACCATATGCAACATGCAACTAGATATCACACTGCCCAGTTAGAGCAAGCACCTTGGATGGTGGAGTAGGGGAGCGGAGACTTGGACCTTGTAATGCACTATCAGTACAAGGAGAATCGGTACAGATGCTCCGTTTACGTTGCTACCGAGGACCACCATCATCGCCTTCCTTACTCTTTTCCTTCCTCTTTCTTGATTTTGCCTTGTCAAGTCAAACCCACAAGAAAAAGGAATAAAATTTGCTCTTCAGAACTCATTGATGCATGATACTGATGAACACTACTTTCATGTAAGGCAGCCGCATGATAGGAGGATGGAATATGTATGAAAAACAGGACGGCGTGACATATTGACATGTATGATGTATAAAGTGTAAACTAAGCACAAGGTGCTTGAACTTGTTAGAATTGATGCAAGCTAGAAACCATATGAAAGATGAAACCAATATCACTCTGCCAAATTAAAAGGGTGCCCTAACAAATGTATTTGACCAAATTAGAAGCAATACATGGCAATATGCTAGAAATAATATGCAATATGCAACGAATAAAGGTGACTCATCGTAAGTGATTGATGCAGGATACAGAAGAGAGGTAGTTTCATGTAAGAACAAGGTTAACACATAGATGTAGTGTGTACCAAAAATAGGAAGGCATGTCATATTCACAGGTATAGTGTGTAAACTAAGCAGATGCAATTTACCCTAATTAGAAGCATTACAAGCTAGACACCATATGCAACATGCAACCACATATCACACTGCGAAGTTAGAGCAAGCACCTGTGATGGTGGTGTAGGGGAAGTGCGGTCTTCAGGTACAGAGCTACGTTCAATATCTTCATTTAGGCTTGTTGTTTCTTGAGAATCATGTGGAGAGGATGAAATTGCATTCTTTATAAGAGTATTGCGTCTCATACTAACCCACGCGCGCGACTGTCTCATCATAAGCGATAGACGCAGGATACACAAGAACAGTAGTTTGATGTAAGAACATGGTGTGATAGGCAGATGTAGTATGTACCAAAAACAGGAAGGCATGTCATATTCACATGTATAATGTGTAAGCTAAGGAGATGCAATTTAACAAATTAGTAGCATTGATGAGGGATACACAAGAAAAGTAGTTTGATGTAAGAACATGGTTAATAGAAAGACGTAGTGTGTACCAAAAACAGGAAGGCAGGTCATATTCACAGGTATAATGTGTTAACTAAGCAGATGCAATTTACCCTAATTAGAAGCATTACAAGGTAGACACCATATGCAACATGCAACCACATATCACACTGCCAAGTAAGAGCAAGCACCTGCGATGGTGGTGTGGGGGAATTGCGGTGATCAACTAGAGAGCTACGTTGACTATCTTCATTTAGCCTTGCTGTTTCTTGAGAATCATGTGGGGAGGATGACACTGCACTCTTTAAATGAGTAGGGCTTCTCACAGTAACCCACTCGGGTGACTGTCTCATCATAAGTGATTGACGAGTGATACAAAAGAGCATTAGTTTGATGTACGAATATGGTTAATAGACATATGTAGTATGTATCCAAAATAGGAAGGCATGTCATTATCAAAGGTATAATGTGTAAAGTAAGCAGATGCAATTTAACCGAATTGGAATCAATACAAGCTAGACACCATATGCAACATGCAACCACATTTGACAGCGCGAAGTTAAAGCAAGCACCTGGGATGGTTGTGTGTGGCAATTGAGATCATCAACTGCAGAGCTACGTTTACTGTCTCCAACTGCTGACACTGCACCCATTAGAGCGCTGAAACGCTTAGTGCTTATCTTCGAATTACACTGGAGCGACTTCTGTCTTTTCTTTTCTGCATTCATCAACACTGCGTTAGAGTCTGAAATACCCATGCATAAAAAAACAATAGTGTGAGTATGGGTGAAGTTTGTGCACAATTAGTACAGTGTAAAGGTAGCAGATAGCAGGTCGGTGAGAAATAAATGACGGGAGACATATGACAGCTCTACAACATGCATGGCACACTAAATTACTACATGATTCTATGAAAATAACAGTCGACTGAAAGCAAATAGGTCAGTCCATTTTTTCTGCACCGTCTGATGTACAAAGAATGGGCAGATCGCCTTCATCTACCTCCAGCCAGTCAGTGTTGACGATCTTCCTCGAAACGCCAGCGACCACCGGCCCATTATTCCTCCCCTGCCTACGCCCTCCCCTCAACCTCACCGCACCGCCGTGCTTGGCACCACCCCCGGCCATCCATTCAAGCCCCGCCGACCTCCAGATCGGGCGCAAGCAGCTCCTGCGCCCCACACCCCTATGATAGACACCGATGCTCCGCGCGCCTAAGCGGGTGCTGCTTCTTTTAATTGCGGTTTGACTAACCGTGAATTGAAATCCAGGCGGGCTACTGACCTCTAGCAAAGGTGAAATAGTAAAAGGGAGGAAACATTGTGCATTTAGTATCACGAAGAAGATGCAGTAAGAAGCGCTCAACTAGTTTCTTTCGTGGGATGAATACGGTGTGAGCGGAGACGTAAGATTTGCACGAATAAGGGAAGAGGAGTACCTCTTTCTGCTGGCAGTGTTGTGTCCTCCTTCTGTTTTTCTGACGATCTTCTTGTTGTTCGCCGGAAACCAGAAGTTGTGGAGGACGGTGCAGCCTTGGACGAACCCATGGCCAAGTTGTTGAGTGTGGTGTGGTGGCCGTCTGTCGGCGGCGGGGAAGCAGATCCGAGGCGGCGAACGACGGCGTAGCGGGAACAGCTCCAGTGCGGTGGACGGTTGCGAGAGTGGAGCCGCAACAGTGAGGCGCAGGACGGCGTGGTCGGAGTGGTTCTGATACGGTGCACGTCAGCGTCGGCGTCGTGGAGGCAGCTCTGCCTCGGCTTCAGCTGCTAAGTCCTTGAGGGCGTTGCGGTTGCGGTTGCGTTGGACGACGACGTCGGGGTACCAGCTCCGGCGTGATGGAGGAGGGTGGCGGTGGATTGGCCGCTATGGGGTGGAGGATGGAGGAGGCTGGGGTTTCGCGGCTGGTGGAGAGGGTGTTTTTGGGCCCACGGAGTATGAAAGGGGAAACGGAGGGAGGCGGGGAACTAAGGGGGAACAATGTTTCGGTTTGAGACACGCTTGTTTGAAATTTGGGGAAAATTACAAACTTTGCCCCCATCTAAAATTTCGGACATATTGCGGGTTGGTGATAGGGCAGTCATGTCAGGTGTCCCAAATGTGGGCGGGATATATTTCGGCCGAGCGCATGGGTAGGCGCCCACGGCGTATGAATGCTTCTCGGAGGCGGTTGAGACTGGCGTCTTGGTGAAGTTACAACCCTACCCCGGTTTAGACCTTTGGACATCGGGCCGATAGGCTACACGCAGGACAGTAATTTCCTACCACCAAAACATTAGTCTCGCGCGGTTTTGGGTGACCAGAGGCCTATTTGGCGCTTCGTTCAATATTTGGAAGCAGAAGCATTAACGTTTTCGGTTCTCTTGAATTGAACTTTCAGGATTTGTCAAACTTCACAAATCTTTACTCTTGAAAATCCTAAAGCTACGATTATTTTGGAATGGAGGGGTACATTTGAATATACATTGTACACGAGTATATATTAAAAAATATGCAACTTACCTCAGTTCATGCATGGTTCCAGATATAATCTCCTTGGTTGCGAAAAAAAGTTAGATATGCGTATGAATATATATAGCATGTCCAAACTCACAACAAAGATTGATGCCCCTTTTACATCTGATTTACAAATGCCATTATCTCGGGTTCAAATAGATGAATGCACTTCCTATGAATTCGAATCTTCGAAAGCCCCTTTATGTTGAATTCGACATGTATTCTATTTCGTAGCTAGCAATTTGGAATGTATCCATGCAAGTGACAAATGTATAAAGTGCTTCACACTAACAACATGGAGTGCACTAATTAATGTTTATATATGAATTGCAAAAGCATCCATTGCGTGTATTTCAAACCGGTCTCACTCTATGGATCGATAATATGAAATAAAAACATGCACATGCTTTCAATAGAGTATGGGTGTCTGATAGACCGATTTTCGTCGATATGCAATTTGCAAAATTCATGATCTCATCCAAAAATAATAATGCCATTTATATTTTAATTTAATGCGTAGAACCGCCTTTTACACATAGATGCACTATGCCTCGCCCCATTCTCACAAACGCGTTATATATCTCTCTATCTAACGCATAAGTGCACACACTTTATATGCATCGGCATTTCTCTTTCACACATGCTCACAATCTCTCTCAGGGTGTCGGGGTGTCTCACGCACATGCTCTCTCTGTTTCTCTCTCTCTCTTTCTGACTACTATGTACCACTCTTTTCACTAATCTCAGTTGGAAAACACTATTTCTCTCACATGCATATATACACATGCACGGTCTCTACTAGCCCTCTATACGCACATATATGTGCCTACGTGTCTCCCGCACGCACATTATCTTTAGGCCTCTCTCGCACACATTGCCCCCCGACACACCTCTCTCTTAGTAGTTGGAAGATATGATTTCATCATATCATTCGGTAGGATACCCCTGGCTGTTAGGCTGGATGGTAATACGAGGCAAAGTTTTACCCTAGTTCGGATCGGACCCTTGCAGTTGAAGAATGAGCCTACTCCTGGTACTGTATATTAGTGATAGGGGTGTGTACAAAGTACACGTGAATACCAGGCATTGTGAGTGTGTGTATACTATCGACGAACTAGCCCCCAAGCTTGTATAACATACTAAGGGCCTAGGGTTACAAATCATATATAGTCGGCTTATCACCAGTGGGGATAGAGTCCTCCGCGACTCTGGTAGCTTCGTGTTGTACGCCGAGTCCTCCACATGGGTCTTCGTATAACACGTCTCGGTCCAACCTATATGTGGCGCAGGATGGAATCGACCCATGAGTCTTCATGTTGACCCACCACAACTAGAAATGATGTGCCCACCACACCACACACGCAATCAGCCACTAAGAAAATAAGCATATACAATAGTACAACGGTATCTAGCTCACGATACGTCTCCATATTTTGTTGATGACACTGACGGACTTTGCATTTGATGCGTGCTCCGTATTTTGTTGACGACACTTACGGTCATTGTATTTGAAGCGAAAGCATGATATGGTCATTGGACTTTAGAATAAGCTCATCACGGTCACCACATACGTTTTTGTCGTGCTAACCAACATGTGGTTGGATGGTTAGAGGACAGTGGTTTCTCGAGCCCACCAAGGTTAAAGTCCCGGTGCTCGCATTTATCTTGTGTTAATTTCAGTATTTTCCGGCGATGTACGTTCAGTGGGAGGAGACGTTCCACTCGACTACGAGGCACCTATGGTGACTTTGTAAAATCTCAAGATCATATATGCTGGCCCACTCTCTCGAAGGTGCTCATAGGGGTAGAGTTCGCGTGTGTGCGCTTATAGTGGTGAGTGCTTGCACGTATATATGAGCCCTTGCGTCTGTACCGTGTTAAACAAATACATATCATGATTATACGGTCACTGGCTCACCCGTACAACTCCGTATTTTGTTGATGACACAATCAATTGACCAGTCAAACGTTCCACGCGGCGCAACTAGTGTTGCACCATCGGGGCGCGTAACCGTGGGGCCCACCTGTCAGCCCGTATATGAAAGAAAGAAATGGTAGTTTGAGTCTATACTGTGTTAATAAAATAGGAGTACATTTTAGGGTGATCATACGGTCACTGGCTCACCATACAGCTCCGTAATTTGTTGAAAACACGATCAATTGACCAGTCAAACAGTCCACATTCAGCAGCGCACATGACCATAGGGCCCACCCGTCAGCGCGTATATGAAGGACAGAAATGGTAATAAATTAGTGGTCGGTGGGTATTCGAAGTCGTGAGACCTCTGGTTGGCAGTCACCGCCGGTTGGGGGGCGTTCATTGGGCGGTGGGGTGGGGATCCCCAGAGAAAAAGCTCGGCGGGGGGGGGCTAGAGGGATGGCCGGTGGGGCGGCGGACCGGCGGTGGGGAGTGGTTTCGGGGAGGGCGGGCCGGCCGCGGGCGGCGGGGGCTGGCGGTTCGGCCGGTGGTGGCTGGCGGCTCAGGGGGGTGGAGTTTGATGATAAACTGGAGGCCCTTGATTTCGTATCCAACGGCTAGAAAATCTAATGACCAGAGATGAAAAAGTCAGTCGACTGACGTGTAGCCTCACCCCGCACGTACACATGCACGCACGCATGTAGGCGTGCAACACTGACACGTACACACGCACGCATGCTGGCGTGCAACACTGACACATACACATGCACTCACGAACACACGCACGTACGCACCCATGCATGCAACACTGAAACGTACCCTTGCACGCACGCAACACTCGCACGCGTGCATGCACACAGCACACGACGCAAGACACACGCTCAACCTATACGTGCATGCACCCTTTGTTAAGGACATGGATTGTTACGGGTATTAATCAATCTTATCTGTGATAAGCAGAACATTCATGTTTGCAACGGTCTTTATGAATCACAACGTATCGAATGGGCTATCATCATAGTAGGCTTATCTACATGAAAAAGATGACGTCACACTCAATGAACAATCATCGGTTTATGAAATGCCCGCTTCTGACCGCCCTGGCCCACCAAAGGTTCCTCTGTTGTGCTTTGCCTGCGTTGGGTCACTCACTTGCAGGCTATGCACCCAAAGAGCCCACACGTCAGTGGAAGAATGACACGGTGTCCTAGGTCAGAGTCGAGGGCGCCACTCGCGGCATGCCCGGCTGAACACGCCTCCGTGCCGCATTCAAACGCCTCCATGAAACCCGCCCGTGTGGAAGCCGAGAAACCCACTCTGGACACACGTCCGTTCATGACCGGGCCGGCGTTAAATGCAACGCCGGCCGAGCTCCTCCCGTCTGCCGTCTATTTAATCTCCTATTTAAATGAGGCCAAACGCCGGCCAAGAATCGCACACCTCCGCCGGTCCCCTATCTCCTCCACCATTTTGTCCACTCTTACAATGGCTTACGAAGAGTAGTTATTCCGCATCCAAGCCGACTGGGTAGCCCGCCGGATACGAGCTATGCAGCTCGCTGATCCACCTCCCTCCCCTCGCCCGACGGAGCCAGTTGCCGCCCCAAGCCGGCGCGCGGTTCAGCAACTCGCCGCTCTAGGCCAGCTCGACGAGGAGCGGCGCACGGGCGTCATTGCTGCCGTCCACGCCGCCGCCTCGTACCGCGTCTCCCGTTTCTGTGGCCGAGACTCCCATGCCGGCGGCCGCGCCATGCAAGTAGTGACAGAAGCCGGGTGCGCGGAGAGCGACGACTCGGTGGCCAGCGCCTCCGCGTCCGCCGCCATCATCGAGGAGAAGTAGAACACGGGAGGCCGCCGCCGCCTGGGTCCCATGAAGGCCACCGCGGAGGCGACACCGGCGTACACAGCAAGTGTCTTGCCGGATCCTTTTGTTGCGAGGACCTTCGTCGACCCCGCATGGGCTCCACGGAAGAGGGGAATGTTAGGATGAACTCGAGCCGGTGCCGGCCATGGCGAAGTAGTGGCCGGTGATGAACTCGAACCGGTGCCGGCCACCATCATCTTCGGCACTAGCCAATGATATCAGTTGGGCAGTGGGGAAGCGAGCCGTCCTTTGCACTGAAGCATATACCTCCGAGGCTCCCGGCAGTCTGGTGATCGTGCTGCCGGACATGAGGAACACAAATCGATCGGCGGGCGACCATTTAGGCCAGGTATTATATACCTGTGCTGTCCAGAACTAGCACCGCGTAGTTCATTTGATTGTAATGAAATCCGTCATGTTTGTATGAAAATCCGGTATTTTATATGATTTCCGTCGTTGTTTATATGAAATATCAGTTTGTCTACGTGTTTGCGTGAATTTCGTCCGGTTGGTTGAGTTGCTGTCATGATGTGTGCGGCTACGGTTGGATGGCGTAATTTGCGGGTCGCCGGTCGGTCTACGGGCGGCTCAGGCAGCATGGTGGGACAAAAAAACACAGCTCGTGCGAGCTCGTCTCCAACGTGCGCGCTGGAGGATGCATGACAGCATGAGCACCCGAGCCATTCCTCGTTCATCGGTGGCAAAGGCACCGGTGGACAAAAGGGTCGCCAATATTTTGGCTACCCCGGGCAAGATCCAAACAGCCCCTCCCAACAGATTCAAATCCCTCGTTCGCCGTGGAATTTTGCCATGTGATGTTTTCATGGACTAGCAAGATGCCCGTGCATTGCATGGAACATCAAGATGCATTTTTTACAAACTCCCGCATGCATGCAAGGGATAATTAATGTCCTCCTTTGCTAGTACGACGAGGCAAACACCATTAATATTGCACTGATTAGTGTTAGTGGCCTTGTATATCTGCAAATTGTAATTTTGATAGTGGCCCCTTGTATATAAAAATGGAGGGAGAAAGATGAGAGATAAGGTGAGGAGGAGTGGGGCGTGGTGGTGACTGGTGGTCGGACTGGGCGGAGGCATGGGGATGGACGGCGCATTATGTCTAGGTTTGTATCTCTCTCACACACACCCACGTAGGTGGGGGACGTGCACGAAGAGAAGAGGTGCACGCACGGTGCACGTACTCCCGTCTCTTTCCCAACCACACCCGCGCGGGTACACGGTGGAGCTCATTTCTGTACGAAAAAGGCAGCCCACGTGGTAATTTGGCACGTGTACTGGTTGTCCACTTGGTGGAGGGAGGATCGTCTACCACGGGTGAACAACCGAATTGCGACTTGACGCGTTATGTTAAATTAAAAAAAGAGGCAAACCATGTGGGGCCTACCTTAGAGGCAAGGCTCTATACACCGGAGTACTTTTGATGTGTCCTGTCAACTCGCAGAACGAGGAGAAGCTTGCTTAGGACGCCGTCTCCCCCGCCCACGGGCGCGGTGGCTCGCAGGATGAGGTGAAGCTTGCTTACGAGTAGTAGTAGTAGTACTACTACTACTACTACTACTGTACGCCTTTACGCCCGCTCCCTCGCCCACGCGCGCGGTGGCTCGCAGCACGAGGAGAAAATATTACTACTCCCTCCGTTTACTCCTTGTCCCTACTACGTACTTTGGTTAGTACTACCTCCATTTACTTATACAAGGCCACTATAAAAAAATACATTTTGCATCTATACAAGGCCACAAATAGTAATCGAGACAAAAGTTACTACTCCCTCCTTTCCAGTTTATGGCTCAATTTCAAAATCTCTCCAACCAAGGTAGACGGTGAGTGGTCGAATTAATTTCGTAGTTTGCACAAGTAATTAGTACGCTCGTTTTTCTCAAGAAGTTATGTTTACCGAGGCATTAATTAGAACGAATGCATGAATGACCACTAAATTTCCATGAACTTGTACATGCATTGGTTAGTTTCCTCTTGACACTGCTTGCGTCGGGTGATCTAACGCACCTCGAAATCCAACATGTAATGGTACTACTACTAGTATAGTAGAATTGAGACTTATCAAACGGAAAAACGAATGTTTTTTAGATGAGCCCTATAAACCCTAGTGGGTACGTACTCCGTAAAAACAGATTTTTCCAAAACTAAGTCGCTCCCTTTCATGAATTTTGTAGTATACTCCTCCGTCGATGTTCCCTTTCATGAATTATGTACTTCCTGTCGCCGACATGTGGGACATATAGCAACCGGGTCCACGTGTCAAGCACCAAATAACAGTGCAGAACAGCAGGGGGGACGCACCCCACTCGTACCGGCCCAGTAGTAGTAATGAGCAATGAGACGTCAAATCACAATGCCGCACCTTCCCAGACGGACGAAGCAACCATTATTTCACACTTCGGTTCGCCATCATCTCAAACCACGTAGTATTGCTTCTGCCTCAAGAGGGACACGCGCATCGCCTTGGTACATCATGACACGTGGGACTGCATGACAGGCCATGCTCCCCCGCTGATCGCTCGGTAAAATCACCTCATTTTTACTATACTTCCTCCGTATTGGTTTACTACATGGCATGCACGTCGTTCTAGGTTGAGAATTTAACTGGCTATATATGTGATGAACAGTACTCTAGCCTTTTAAAAATGTATACTTTTGTACAGTAGTACTATCGATGGATTGCGCCATGGAGCAAAAATTGAAATTAAAAAAAGGTGGTACATATAGAGAGCGCTCATCGCCAAATTATGCATATAGTACTATTAAAAAAGCTAGTACGTGCTTAATTGGGGTGCTAAATTCTATTAAAGAAATACTAGTAGTATGTACATACTGAAGAGTTAAAGTAACGAGAAGAAACATAACATAGTTCTGTTGGGGGCTCAGCACAACACACCCCTCAAATTAAACTAAGCACACCTGAAATTAAACTATGCAACTAATCCGGTAGACACTGCATTAGAAGTTTAGAACCACCATGAGCAACGACACTACCACCTTACTCGGAGTCCTCGTCCACGTCCTCGACTTCGTCCATGTCCCTCTTCCTCTTGGCCGATACTTCTTTGCTTGAACCGCACACTTGACTGTTGCTCTTCATCCAACCCTTGTAGATATTGAAACAAAGGTAGCCATCCCTTGCAGCGTAGTGGATGTGGTCTATATCTAGTACATTCCGCTGCCATGCATGACGATGAAACGTGTAATGAGGTTTCTCCAGTTTACGGTACGAAGGATGAACCATGGCTCCTGCAAGGGTCAGCATTGAAGGCGGACGAGAGGGAACCAGCCGATTCTTCTGGAGGTCGAAGGGGTTTCCTACAACGAGGCCTATCCGACCCAGGACTTCTTTGTCGTTCTTAAAGTCTACAGTAACGAATTTCACTGTTTTGTCCTTGAGGAAGTTCTTAAAATCCTGGCACTCAACGTCGGCATGGCATATGTGGTAGACCAAGCAAACGATATGTACGCAAACCTGGATCACGGCGGGCTTCTTCCTCTCTTCGTCCTTTAGATCCTTCTCTCGTCCCAGGACTGTGGTGTACTCAACATCTAGCCCAGCGACGCACTCATCATCTGAGTTTTCGAACATGCGTCTGAAGCTAGAAAGGCATCCTTTCACCGTCGCGGAAGAACGGGTGTAGATGACGTCGAACTCATCGCCGGTGATGGTTCTAACCTTGTACTCACCGCCGATCGTGGAGATTTGGGACACCATGGATTTGGGAGGAGGGTTAGGATTAGTGGAACTGCCGTAATGTGAATGGACGGGACGACCAGGAGCGAACCGCCGTAGTATTGAAGGACGTGCGGGGACGAGTAGGAGCGAACTGCCAGCGTGCGAACGGCAGGGTAGTGGCTTTCCATTCTCCCATGATACGGGCTTCCGAGAGCCCTTGGATATGAGATCGAACGGTTGCATGGCATGATTCTAGACCTATGGGTGAATATCCTATCCTGGAGGGTTATTCTGCAAATTTTCAGCAACTTGGCATGCGACCGTTTGATCTCAGATCCAAGGGCTGCCAGCAGCCCGTATCATGGTCGCGCCTACCACGACCGTCGCGTCGCTCACATGGTCGCGCCCTTGGAGATTTAACACAGTGCGTTAGGCTATCTGATGTTGGCATGTCATACATAGTCATCACTTAGTCACTCATACTACAACAAGGTTGGCTATAAGTGTAATTATTTTTACTCCTCTCTATCTCTTTCTTCGTACTCCCTCCGTCCCATAATATAAGAACGTTTTTGACACTAGTGTAGTGCCAAAAACGTTCTTATATTATGGGACACAGGGAGTACTAGTATTTATTGCATTTGCCAAGGAGTGACCTCTTCCAAATAAATGGTGTTGCTAAGTTTGCTTCATTTAATTAGCTATAGACTCAAAATTGTCTTTTCACCTAGGTACACGTGCTTAGCACCGTTTCTTCCTTGGGTCACCAAACTAGTCTCTCTATTCTTGATTAACTTGCCACATCAGACATTATGCCTATGTGGCAAGCTTAAGCACTTGTAGGAGCAAGTAAAAGTAAGTACAATAGTGCGCTTTACATGGCATTTTTGCATATGTGGAAGAAAGAGAGGCAAGGAAAAAGTGGAGAAGTGGGCTCTCATGCAAGAGCCAGCCTCTACTACATGGTGGAGCATTGGGAGAGGCACCTGTATGGAGGTGGTCAGGAATCAGGAGACTCACGCCGGTCGTAGCGCCGCAGTTAAAATGATAATGGCAAGTCAAATCACGGGGCCCCACCTGTCCAGCAGTAACTCGCTGTCAAATCACACAGCCCTACGTTTGCAGCAGCCTACTCCCTCGTCTTCTAGCGTCTCTGTCGAACCGACTAGGCGGAACTGCCCCGCCTACCGCGCAGGAAAAGCCCCGCCCTCGACTTTTAAATACAACTACATCCGCTTAAGAATCCAATGATATACTTTTTGTGACATAGTAACTCATATTTAGTTAGTCAAATGGATGACCTAGAACTACGTACAGGCCCTATAAACCGAGACGCCTACAAATAAAAAAACCGAGACGGAGAGGGTAGTTCAGACTTATCTTTTTAGATCAATATAGTCGGGATTCACCAAGGAGCAAAACCAAGTGGTAGGCTGCTCCTGTCGTGTTGGCGTAGCAACTCAAGCAGGGTCAGTCTGCACACGAAATGGCGACACACTTAACAGGACCCCTTTGGCTGACATGTGGCTCATCCACCGTCTTGTTCCACGTGCGATGCACCATATTACAGTTCGGAGCAGCGGTTGGAATTGGAGGCACCCCAGTCGTAGCGCCGCAGTTGTAGAAAATGAGCGATGAGGGGTCAAATCACGAAGCCCCGCCTTTCGCGCATTAAGCTGCACGGACGAAGCAACCATCATTTCAATCTAGGGCGCAAGAGCATAAAGAAAAGAGAAAACAATGATGCGTGCGGCGGCTACCTAGGGCACCCTATGGTAGGGGTCTCCACTACAGATCCTTTTTTTTTGAAAGCGCCTCCACTACAAATCGGCTTCTCTCTCGTCCTCTTGAAGAAAACCGATGATGATTGCGGCGGTAGGGTTTGTAGGAGTACTACGGCGTGCGGGGCCACGTCGTAGTAAACGGGTTCGAGTCGACGCCTTAAATATGTGTGGGCCGCTTGGTTTTACGGGAACGAGGCAACATTTTGGGTTCGTGGACCAGTGGAGATATAGTACGTACAAAAAATTGTGGACGTAGGTTCGACCGAAAGGCAATGATGCATGGGCCCTGCATTTTGATATACCCAGGGCCGCGTGAAATTTGCTACTCTACTCAAAACTAGTAAGGTACACATGTATTGAACACATGAGATTTCGAAACCAAATTATGAATAAATACACACTATAGCATGTAAAGCTTTGAGTCATATATGCATGATGTAGATGTTCGTTTAGTTCTTATAGTTCATCTCATTCAAAATCAATTAGTTTTATAAAAATGTTAAGATTCATGGGGTTGTGCATTGTAAATCATAAAGTAAAAAACAAATAATGGCAATTCATTTAGAAAAAAATAATCAGTTATGATACAGAAGATTCTAGAACAAAGGAGAAGTGCTTGTGTTTTTTGGTTTGTGCATTATGCTTAAGTTCAACCATGGAGTCTTCTAAATTGTACATGTGGCAGATCTGGTGGAATGTTGATGATATCCAACGGCCAGTAGTGCTCGGATTTGCCTATCTCTGCACTGTCGGCTTAGCTTCATCCAGCGACCATCTTTCAAAGTTATTGGCACACTATATAGTTCTTGTGCCATAGTTGCATGTTTTGGAAAAAAGCTACTAGTGGGTTGTACTATCTATTTAGGAATAGAAGATGTATACATGGAAGTTGTAGGGAAAGAGATGACATGGAGCATCTCAATTCCTATGAGTAGGGATTGGAAAAGAGATTTCATTTGGTTCACATCATAGGAACTTTTCTATTGAATATAGAGATGACATGTATCCCAATTCCTATGAGGAGGGATTAGAAAAGAGATGTAATTTGGTTCATATCATAGGAACTTTTCTATTTAATATACGCTAATTTTTATTTTCCTTTGAAATTAAGGGAGTATAGGAATCCATTCCTATGAACCAAGTGGCTCTAAAGCTATAGAAATGATATCATGTTTATTTCCTTGAAATGTGGAGTATATGAATCTATTCCTATGAACCAATTGGCTCTAAAGGAAAAAATCCTATAAAATCATATCATATAGAGTTCCTATGATATTCCTCGACACTAAAGGATGCTTGAAATTGCTGCGGGTGATACGATGGTCTTTCTTTGTAGACTCCTCACCCATCTTTATAGTTACCTCTCGAAGATGAATGAAATGATATATACATGGTATTCTACATGTGCAATTTGGTACACGAAAACTCGGTAAAAGTTTGCGAGGTTTGAATTTTCAATAAAGCTATATGCACTGCATTTCGGAACGGAGGGAGCATACGGCAGTTGCTAACACTCACGTGGAAGATTTGTGTGTAGGAGGAGTGGCTGTTCTGTTAAATGACATGGCAAAACTGACACTGTCGGATGCCGATCTAACGGTTCTTACGGCGTTCGTCAGGAAAAGGCTTGTGGCGAACGTTTGTCGGATAACGATTTACGGACACATGCATTGCATTGATACGTGCCCCCCTCTCTCTCACGCACACGCACCCTCACGAGTCACGACTCTCCCGAGTCCTCTCGCAGACTCGCACATCGCACCCGCCGTCTATCTGCAGGTAGACGTCATGCACATATGTGCTCTTCACACCCTACCCTCAGAACTTCTAAAAAACAAAAGATAGCGCGCACATTTTATTTTAGCTCACACGTCACACACTTATACTATTACTCTTGCGGCGAACGTTCTTTGGGCATAGTATATATTGTACTCTCACGAAGAGAAGCGGTGCACGCACGCACTAGTTTTCTCACACCCACTCGCGGGTACACGTAGGAGCGCATTTTTTTGAAGCTGGTACAACAAAATCACTCCACTATATATAAAAGCAGGAGCCTTAGCGCTTGCTTTACTACGGTTTCTCTCGTTCACTTTCTCATGCTCTCCAGATCTAAGCAACACATAGGCAGCCACACTCTCTCTCAGCTCACGGCTGGTCACAAATCCTGCCGGACAACCTCGACCGGGGTAGGGGTGTAGGTGCACCGTTCACGCTGTCGTCGGCGGCGAGGGAGGAGACCAACGGCTGCCCGGGCATCCCAATCGGCGGCCATGCCGTTCTCTCCGAGAGAGCGCCGGCTCAGGAGGGCCTCCGACCCCTTCTTCCTCCCTGCGGTATTGTGGCCAAGATGCGGCCTCCCGACACCGTCTTTGCCACATGCCGACGACCCTCAGGTATATATTCCTTCGAAACCTGCCTTGCTCTACTACCCCAGCTCCCTTCGTGTGGATCTTTTCTACTTTCGTCCGCTGTTCCAAAGCCACCTAGATTCTACTATTATTAGAAGTAAAGCTAGTTCATACAGTCGACTCAAAGCGTTGGTTCAAACAGGGAAGAAAGTGGGAAAGCTATAGCATGAATCTAGGACTTGGTTCTAAGAGGAAACGGGGGAAAGTAGTAATATCTGTCACTCTTTAAATAACCGTATTTCGTATTTGCGCAAACAGGGATGTCTGTGTCAGTATCATTTCTATCCGCGCAATCAAAAGCACACACCTCAGTTTTAGTACAACTGCGCAAAATGAGATGGCTATCCCTCGTTGCCATGGTCTAACCTCCCATCTTCAAGGTATCCCTACATTGGTACTAGTAACTAAGGTAGAATGACCAACGCAATCTAAAAGAAGCTGATTCGTACGTTTTACTTCCTGATTGCAGTGCAGGGACGAGCGAAAACAACTGCATCCTAGTCCGGAATGCACTTTCTACCAGTTCATCCATGGACCGAGGACTAGCTGGCACGGCTGCACGGCGGTTTTTTGGACAGGTGCGCAGACAAGAGGCATTGTGGTCTGCTTATTTCTGCAAATAGCGGTGCTTAAATTTAGTGGAATGCACAAGCATTTCAGCTGGTCAGTACACTGCATGGTTCAGTTCAGCATTCCAGCTGAGACCACAATTATAATTGGTTATTCTGGAATGAGAGAACCTAACCCTGAATGGTGGCAACAAGAAAAAACCAGAGTGAACTCCAGGAAATGTAAGCCTGCCGGGAGGCCCTTTGCTCAGAGAAGCCTTGCTTTTTTTCCTGATTTGCAAACCTTCTCACAACTTTGTCTTTTGCTGTGAACTAGTATATGTTTGTTATGTTCTATGAATCATTGAGATGTATAAAATTGCTTAACTTATGCTTTTCAAGTTTTTTATGAAGACGAGTTTAATGTGAGTGTTCCACATGAGCGCTGGACTAGCGTGTGAACGTTTGGAATTTATTACATTGTGGCCTCAATTAACTGCATGAACCACTGTAACAAGATACATAGTTGATTATATGTCAGACATCAGATTGTTGATTATTAGCTGGTCGATAGCCTAGTGTTCAAGCGAGCTGAGCCAATGTGCCGTGTTTTGCACAACTGCTTACAAGTGGGGTAGCACCAACAGTGTTTACAAGTACTTATGTATACGTCGGCGCACGGTTCTCGAACGAGTGCTCTATTTCATCAAAACACACACTGCTCGTATGATAAACCCTGACAACTTATGTCTTACCATGCCATATTCATGAAAAAACTAGTGAGGACGCATCTGTTTCGGCAACAATTACAATGGTTCTCACATGATTCATGGGCACACAAACATAGCAGCAGTTCCCATAGACGGATTCAAACAGAGTACTAGCCCCAGAGGGGTCGATAACAGGCAAGGTTCGGATAATTAGACACAATCCAAACTACTATTAAACACTAGCTGGGGCAACTATTTCATGCCTCGATCTAATTTGGGTTGGACACAAGACGGACCTTGCCATGAACATCATCGACGACGTCCCGCAGTAGCTCAATCCTGTGAACCTTCATGAAGACAACCTTGTGGCCTTGCCACTGATAAACTTGTTTGTGGAGGCATGCCACATCATCTTCCTGCGTAAGCTTGACAAGAACAGTATGCCTCACAAACGAAGGAGTAGCTTTGAACTTCTTATGCTTCAGTACACCCTGGACAACACGCCTGACAACACTGAGGCTGGAATACAACTCTTCATTGGTATAACCGCAAATGGCTTCCAGGATCCAACAACCTAAGAACTCTGTTTTTCCAGTGCGTATATTCAGGTCATCCGCCTCATAGCGAGTGACATGTACAACCACACAATCCTTGTCTGCATCAGGGCTCTAATTGAAACAGAAACAAATTCTGAATTACTTTTCAGTATAAGAAACACAAGTTATTTAAACCACTATGTATAGCATGGCATCGAAGCTAATAAAATTTTGCATTATTAATCACCACATACTTCCTTTTCTAAAAAAATCACCACATACTTAGATGAAAAACCACAATCGAGATCGGCAAAGAAGGAAATCACCTTGGGCAGCTCAGCGGGGGGGGGGGGGACACATCCTCGAAGGGGGAAAACTGCTCCTGCAGTGCCACGGGGGCTGTAACCTCAAACGGGGCGTTGACCATCTCAGTAGTGGCCGTGAGCGTATCTGGGGTCAGCTCGGTGGTTGCCTCCATCTTCTTGGAGCTCTCTGTCTCGTGGGGATCAGCCTCCCGCGTCTGCTCCAATATCGGCAGATCTTTGCCTGGTTCTCCTTGGTCCATCATGAAACTGATGAATACTAGGAGACCACTGAAAGGAAAACACAATCGCAATGACAATGAAACAAAAAAGAGAGTGAGGATCGGTTACTGCTTTGCAAAAGTTCTTTTTTTTCTCTGAACGAAAATATACCAACATCACAGATCCGCTTACCTTCCCTTCATTCGGAGAGAAGAACAGTGGCAGATGCGAGTGTTGCCTTTCTTGAAGACAGTGAGGGAGAAGGATAGTCCGAGGGAGAAGGGGATTCAGCGAAGAGTGAAATGATGGTTGCTTCGTCCGTCAAACTTAGACTGCGGGGAGGTGGGGTTTTGTGATATGACGGCTCGTTACTGCCGCGCTACGACCGGGGTGACTGTCCGCCTGCATACTGCCTTCTAATTTGGTGGATGGCATTTGGGCCCGCACGCTGCATGGCCTACATGTCGGTGAACAAAAGTATAACGGCATTTAGTAGAGGGAGACGTTTCAATGACCTAGGAGGAGCCAGGAGCGGTAGAGTGTCTCCACTGTGCTAGTAGTAATTGTTTTTCTGGGTAGCTGTAGAGTGTTTCCACTGTACTAGTAGTAATGGTTTCTCTGGACACAAGACAAAACAACCCATCCACACTAGTAAATAGTAAAATCAATTCAAAAGCCCATCCACACTGGGTGCTCTTCTTCCTCCTTGCTCCCACCCACCTCACGTCAGCTCGCTCCACTCGTACCCCCAAATTCCTCAACTCACTCCTACAGAAAACCCCAGCTCCCCTTCTTCCTCACTCCTACAGAAAACCCCCGGCTCCCCTTCTTCTTCGCGCGCACTACAACTAGGCTCGTCATTCGTTACTCTACTCAAATCCGTGAGCGCGACGCGACGCCCTCGAGGAAAATGGAGTCGGTTGACCCCAGCGCCAAGAAGATGAGGCTCCCGCCAGCGGCGACGCCTGTTGTAGATCCCGCACCCGGCAGCGCGGGGAGAAGCGGCGACCCCGCCCCCACCGGATCCTAGGAACCCGTAGAATCTCGGGTGGACCGCATCAGCTATCTCCCGGACACCGTCCTTGGGGAGATCATCTCGCTTCTCCCCACCAAGGATTGCTGCCGCACCCAAGTCCTCTCAATTCGGTGGCGCCCTCTATGGTGCACCGTGCCCCTTAATCTCGACTGTCGCCAGCTATCTCTCTTCAATGATTTTGAAATCCCCAGAGCCATCATCTCCTCCCACCAGGGCTCCGTTCAAAGCCTCTGCATCCCTTCATGCTACCTGAGCAAGCATACCATGCCCTGCATGGTGGACGCCTGGCTGAAATCCACTGAATTCACAGAACTATAGCTGCTTGAGTTCTACTATTCCCCTGGAAATCACATACCACATACCGAACGCCATGAACTTGTGCCCTCAGCACCGATGTCCATCTCGCGGTTTTTGTCCTCTCTCCACATCGCAACCTTTGCGCTGTGCTACCTACCAGACAATCTGGTACTAAACCTTCGACTCCCATTTATCAAGAAACTTTCACTTGTGCGGGTTCGTATATCGGAGGCCTCATTGCACAGCATCATCCACTCCAGTTGCCCTGCGCTGGAGTGCTTGGTGCTTGTTTTCACAGTTAGAATCGGTTGTCTCCAAATAAAGTCGCCTAACCTTGTAAGAATTGGAATTTCTTTTGACGGAAGGCAGCTCATCATCCAAGATGCCCCTTCACTTCAAAGGTTGATCCTTGATTCTAGTTATTCACCGTTGCAAATAACCGTCCTCTCTGCGCCTAAACTGGAGACCTTGGGTGTAATACATGATCTCTGTGCTCATTTCAATATGGTGTTTGGCTCCAAAGTTCTTCAGGTACTTTATATTATCATCTACACTTGTAACCATAAGCTGCATTTTAAATTTCTGCGCATAATTTATATATCATCTTGGAGTACACATTTTGTACTAATATTATGTTCTATGCTCAATGAAGAGTTTCTCCATGGATGGCCTATCAATGGTGCTGGATTCTGTCAAGATCTTATATATCCAAATGAATAGTTTTGATCTGAACAAGATTATTGGCTTGCTGCAATGCTTTCCATGTCTGGAGAAGTTGTATATAAAGGTGATAATTTCACGCACATTGGAAGCCCGCATATAGTGTACTAGAATTAACCGTTCAGCTGTTGCTCTTTCAACACTCTTCTTTTAGACCTTAACTGTTTTCAATCTTCATGTCTATTTAGGCAACAGGACGGGGTAAGAAAGTTATAACCAATCGGTGGATTCGTAAGCATCGGGATTTTCTCACTTCTCATGAGATTCGATTGAAGACAATAACGCTAGAACAATATGTAGCCAACCGTGCAAACACAACATTTGTCACATTCTTCCTGCTGAATGCGAGGTTACTATTGTCCATCAGGCTTAAGTTTATCTGCAGCATGGTTTTGACGGATGGGTATGTCAAAGAGCAAAAAAAGGAGTTTCAGGTGGGCAAAAGAGCTTCTGAATGTGCCGGGCTTCTATTTACAACATATTGTGGTCATAATCCAGTAAATTTTACGACCCAGGATGTTCATTCTATGGACCTGACCGATCCATTTGACTGTGACTGCCGAAAATAGTGCTGGAGTTAGATGTTGTTGCCCTTTTCAATTGGTTTTTTTGTAAACCTGATGAACAATTAACCCTCGTGCTTTTGTACAGTTTGTAAGCTGGAGTTAGATGTTCCTGCCCTTTTCAACTCGGCTGTGACTGTAATATTTTCTTTGAAACAAGGCAAATGGCTTGCCATTCATTTAATTTAGAGTGAAATATTGTAACAAATCCCAACCAAGGGAAATAACATCACTCTCGCCGGCTACTTGAGCTCACTGTGCATTACAGAAGCCAAGTGATTAGCCCCCACCAGCACCCACAAACTTATTTCGAACTAGCACATCAAATGGGCTGTAAATTTTCATAGGAAAGGCTGCATGACCGTGACAGATTTGGATTCTGACATTTGGGACCCGCGAGGAAATAGCCTATCCAAGGTGGTGTCGACTTACTAGCCAGTCAACAAACGATTCTGCCTACCAGCCGTTGGATTGACATCCAACATCTGTCGTGTATCTTCTATCTCTTGTCTTATTCTTCCTCTAGCCGCCCAAACCAAACCACCCTGTCTGCTCCGCCTGCTCCCGCCTCCCAAACAAGCAATCAAATTCAGCATGACCTGCAAACTGGCATGACACGCCAGGTCAGTACATTGAATGTACTTGCAAGCTCAGAGCAACCAAGAGCAATCAAGACAAACAATAACATGGCAATTACATGTTAATAAGGATTAACAAGATACTTATCAGATCAATCATAGCATGAACAAGATGAACATGATACTGCTAGAACAATACAAGCATGGCATGGACATATGAACATGATGATACTAGCATGCAACATGATGACACTATCATGCACCAACTTACTCTGCTCGGGGTTACCTCGTAACCATCACATGCATAAGCTTACCATCACGGACATCACATGATCATCTTAGGATCCAATCAAGCTTGGTATTACAATACCGTAGTAATCAGTACATGATCACAAGGAGCTTGACCTTTACCAGTGATTCTCGCATAACACCACAAATATCCAACAACTCGGTATCCTCGATACCACGGTGATCCTCTCACGATCACATAAAGACCAACCAACTTCTCTCATCATCGAACCAGGGTTGTTATTAAGCACATTATTATTATTGTTGACCCATAGTGTGACTGACCACGAACTGGGCCCATATCCGCGGGCGCGGCTATCGATAGATTTAATACACACTCTGCAGAGGTTAGCGTACTATACCCACACCACGGAACCCATGGCCGCGCATTCCCATTCAGGTGGACCAATGGCGTTCCAACAAAACCGATCTACTGCAATGACACTCTCCCAGCCAATCCGACAAACTCCCCTCTGGGCTAAGTCATGGGTGGCCATGATGTCTATCAAAGACATTCAATGACCACCGTCGTGGCAAACAATAAACAGTTCCAAACGGGCACATGAGCTCAAAACCAACCGCGGGCACACAAGGCTTATGCCGTCCTACCCGGCCAAGGTAGCGCCCGCGAATAACCTTCCCTCATTGGAGGCACCGGCGAGAGGTATGACAATAGACCTAGTTAGGACCCCCCCATAAGGTAAGTGTGGCTGCACTGGTCAGCTCGATTTGGTGGCAGACTCAGCCAATAGTTGTTCAAGTTCATTATTATCCGATTAAACTTGAGTGCAATAAGCTGAGCCATATTGAAATAACATGATGCAACTATAATGCATGGGCATGATATCAACCTAAGCATGATGAGTAACGTAATCATCAAGCATATCAACAACATTAAATCATTTATCCAGATGAGCATGGCATACAGACAAGCATGAATATCATGAGTATAACACTACACGGCAACATATCATGACCACTAGCATCGAGAATAAATACCATGCAATAACATAACAATAATACTACCATGCAAGCATTTAACCAACTAGATGAAAGAACATGCATAACAACGGTACTCGGAACAGACGATAGTCATGCACCGAAGGCCATCACCAACACCAACATGTACTACTACTACTAAGGAAGGCATATGATAGAAATACTAGCAACTAGTACATGATAACCAGGTGCATAAAAACATAGCATGAAAGTGAACACAAATCCATAAGCATCACCGAAACAATGATAACCGTATCAAAACAAGCAGATATTTATTAAATATTCAAGTCAAAAACCATGGCTACTGCATGGCCGTGATGCAAGTGGGTGTTGTGGCTTGCGTGGGGGTGAAGAATGCACCGGGGAGGGGTGCGGAACGATCGCGGAAGGAAACGCCGGAAAGGGTTCTCCCTCGAAGGGGGATGATTAGGGGCAAGGGAAAATTGGTCATTTCCAGTATGTCAAACCATAGTGAAAATGATTTGAACAGAGCGGGCTCGACGAGACGAAGAAGTAGGCTTTGGAATCACCTCAATCGAAGTTACGAGTGAAAAGTTGCGGCCGTTCACTTTTTAGACAGAAAAGGGGCTAAACAGTGAACATTCACAATATAACCACTTCGGCCGGCTGAGCAGAAAAAGAGAAGGCGCCTTTCAAGGAATACGTTTTCGGAGCAGTGAAAGCGTATTTCAGCCCGTAACAGAGGCAAAGTGCCCTTACAGAGAGGGGAAGGCATAGTCCACGGAATACGCCTCCACTTAAGTGACGTTGCAAGGCGGGGTCAACGCCTGCTCGCCGACAGGTGGGGCCGCGTGGGGTGGAGCCGCCTGGAGGGTCTTCTTCTTCCACCTCCTGCTCGCCCGCGAGCCAGAGGTAGGGCGCACTGCGGGCGGCCGCTCCGGCGACCTGAGCAGTCTCCGGCGACGCTCCACACAACGGGAAGCTCGGGATGAAGAGGCGCTCTGGCCTGGACTCTTCTCTCTCGCCAGGGTGCACCGGAGTGAGCACAACACCAACCGAGGCGGACAGCGGCGTTGGCCGAAGTTGGTAATGGTGCACGGGTCACCAGAGGAGCAGGTGGTTGCGGTGAGGGCTTGATGGAGGTCGGGAGAGTGCTCTGGTGGAGGAAGGAGGAGAGGTAGGGGCCGGGGCGCCTGAATTTGAGAGGGAGAGGGCGTCAGCCACGGCCGCCAAAGTTGGTGGTCGGGGCGGGTAGAGGAAGAGTGGGGAGGAGCTTGGAGTGCTCGGAGGGGCTCAGTGATGCCTATTTATAGGCGGGGGCGAGATGCCCGAGCCGGTCACCGCCGCACGAGCTCGGCCAAGGCTCTGGCGACGCTCAGCGATCATGGGGAGGGACGAGAACACGACGAGGCAGCGGCACAGCGGTCACGGAGCAGAGCAAGCCAAGGGGGCATGGGGAGGAAGTGGACAGAGGAGAAAGACGACGGCGGCGTCACGGGTGCTCACTGTTTCTTGACGGGGACGGGTCACCGGGGAAGCAAACGGACGGGGGAGGGGTCTGGGAAGAAGAGGACAACACGGGAGAGCTATTGGACATGGCCGAACGGGCCAGAGCTAGCCGGAGCAGTCCTGCTGTCGAGAACAGTGACTAGACCATCGTTTTGGCTGGCATGACCCGTGGTCACCGCATGAGCTGGCATACTCGGCGTGTTTTGGCCAGCCCGATCATGTCCAGTAGATAGGACATCCAACGGAGAGTGCCAAAGTGCAAGAAAACGAGCACAAGGACTTAATTGGTGGATAGGGCTTGTAGTGTTTCAATCGCACAGCAAGGTGTTTGTTGTTTGCTGTGACTCACATGCTTGGCTTTCACGTCTGAGCTTTGACTGGGGTTGATCACTCACTAAAGTGACTAATATGGCAAGGTTTCAGCTCCAGAAGAGGAGTTTAGATAGCACTTGCTGTAGAAATTGCCCTACTGACCAGATTTGGAAATGAGGAAGTGGCACTCACATAAATGATTGTCTTAAGCTGAAATTTGGTGGATGAGTCATTTAGGCATATGAAGACACTGTAAAAGTTTCATACCATTTGGATTCACCAAAATAGTACTTGCTGCACAAAGCATCCATTTGGACAGAATCTTAGAAAATTTGCAGAGAGCAAATGGCTAGATGAATTGAGCCCAAATTTGGGGGAGATGGGTTATATGGGTAGGAGAAGGTCCTAGAAAATTTTCAGCAATAATGGAGGAAGATAAAATATACTTGCTTCACTAACTGAAAATTTGGACAGAAACAAAGATTTGAAGGTGTGCTCACATGGATGGATAAAATGAGCTCAAATCTTGAGGAGGGTGATGATTTGATGATATGAACGACCATGCAAAAATTCAACTCAATTGGATTAACCTAGCTAGTACTTCCTTCACAATGAATTCCCTCAGATAGGAACTTTGAAAAATTGCTCGGATATATTTACTAGGCAAATGGAGTTGAATTTTGTCATGAGGCAATGATTTTGCTCAGGAATATTTACAGGGCAAATAAAATATTTTGCCATATTTGCGGAAGATATGACCCAAACAATTTATGAGAATTATTTGGGAATTTTGGAAGTGATAGAAATATAGGTTGCTTCACAACCTAGGGCAGATAGTGTTATTCCTTTAATAGAAAAAGGAATATTCCCAAGGAAAATAATATTGTGGTTGGGCTAGGATGAACATGGCAAGGTCTTGGGAAGGATATGAGGATGACAAGCCACTCTGGAAAGAAAGAAGTGGTCATCTTCTCTAGTTTCCAGACCGCATAGCCACAGAAAAAGAAAACTCGAGCAAAAATCTAAGAAAATAAAAAAGGGCCAAGAATTAGGGTGTGACATGTAGCTCTCTCACTTGTGTTCTTGCTACCAAACTTGAGATTTTCGATCTTTTGCTCGGAGCTCCGTTTCCAAAACTGTTTTGGAGAATTGCTCCTTGGTATGTGACTCCTCCATTGCTCCAATTAGTTTTTGCTTTAGCAGATTATATTTTGCCTATTTTGCTGCTATTGGTGCTACTGAAAATGTGCTTGCATGTTGAATTATTTGAGTTCTAAGTGGTTTGAATGCTTGATATATCCTCTAGTTATCCATATGAGTAGTTGCTACCAATTTTGTGAAGTTTTGTTAACATCTTTTTGTGGTCCAAATTTTAATTTGTTCTTAGGCAAATGAACTTCTTTAGGAGGATTTCTTCAAGGAGGAGGTCCTCGGAGGGATCATCAAGTGAAATGTCGGCACGCAAAGCGTATGTTGAACCAAGGGCAAGCTCAATGGGAGTTGTCAAAGCAAAATCATGTCGATGGTCGTGCAATGAGTTCATGATAGGTGCATGCATTAAGGAAGAATTTGATCAATATATTCACCATATTCAGCTCCCTCCCTTCATCGCAGTGCACTCAACACTCCAACTTTACCCATTCATTCACCAAAAAGTTTGATTATCATTCTCGTGATTCTAGAGTTTTATTCCATATCTATGATAGATCTTATGGTATGTCTCTAGAAGAATTATGTGATGCATGAAAAATTCCGTATTGGGGTTGACTTAGCGAACCGCAAAAATCTTATTATGATATTTCTTGGTAGTCTTTACAATGGTGAGAATAGGGGAATTATGAAAGCTAGAATAAAATACATTCAATTTCCCTATATTCGATACTTGCACTATTTAATGGGAAATGTATTGTGGGTAAGCAAGATTGTAGTGCGCTTTGTGCCCCTCACTTGAGCATTATTCATACCGCCTTAACTGGCACTAAATTGTATAATCTTGGGGCAATTGTTGCACATCGGTTGCACTACAACGCAGGCAATGGTGATTTGTATGGAGGAATTTATGCCTCCCGTGTAGCTGCAAGGCTAGGGGTCTCGCCTAGACCCAATGACCCCATATTACCTGATAAATACTTAGACTTTGAGGCAATGTAGCACCATGATTTTATTAAGGACAACACTCATAATTTCGTGGTGTGCACACGGTAGATGCCATGGGTAGGCTTATCGAACGTGGTTGGGGCCAGAGGACATTGGTGGGTTCTGGAAGCGAGATTGGGGACAAGCGGTGTGAGACACTCGATGTACCTAGGTTCGGAGCCATTCGTGGGAGGTAACACCCCTAGTCCTACTGGATCTACTATCTAGATCACAAGAGGGATAACAATGGTGCTCCTTGATCTGTTTTGGGTGGAGGATGAAGAAGATGCTATCTCTCTCTACTTCTCCATGCTTGTGTGTGTGTGCGTGTGTGTGGAATGAGCCGAAAGGGGTGAAGGTCCCCTGCATGGGGAGCTCCTAGGGGGTCTTATAGGCTGACGCCCCAGGGTACAATGGTGATCTACATTGGGGTGGGGCCCTGGTGTCATTGTCTTCTTCTTCGCGTGGGGCCTGTCGGTTGTGGGACCCGCTGGCCGCGGGGCCTGCTGATATCTCCTTTTTATTGATTCGATATTGGAACAAGAAAGGGTATCCCGCACCTACTTCCCCAGAGGTGATCCTAGTGATCGAACCAATGAGAGGAAGACTCCCTTGAGGCAATGGTCTCTAGCATGCTTTTGCCAAAGTGCCAAATCCAGCTTTTGACCGGATCAGCAAGCAAATTGTGATTTCAACACTTATGCTTAAAAGAAGGTATGGGGATGAGGTCTTAATGCTTAGAACCATGTATTTGTGTTGGGATAAAAATGATATTAATTTGTGCTCGGGAAGTCACCCAACAAGAGGTGCTTGCTTCGTATCGGAGTGGGGGATGTGTCCAAACAACATCTTGACCGGCAGGAGTCCTGCATCAAGAATTAGTTCTCCTACCGAAGGCCCTATCCGCTGGTGGGGTTGCCCCGACAATTAAGATAATAATATCAGACAAAAGCATTGGGCGTTCAATGACTACATGTAACCGCCCCAAAATTGGTTTATCAATTTTGTGCTGTTATTCCTTCCTGGCAATCATTTTTCAAATCTTTCTCCTGAGTTTGTTGGATGATTTTGAGAATCCTTGTGATTTTCAACCTTTTCAAAACCTTGCTCATGTCTTTGTTAGTGGGCAAGACCTCATTTGCTCCATCTCAACCTCTCTCATAATTCAAATTCCAAATTTTGGAATTTGGATATGTCCTTTGTGATTACAAAGGAGCCATCATTTCCCTTGATTGGTTGATCTTCCAACTCTTCTCACAGATCCTCCTACCCTTTCAAATCTTGGATGTGCAAAAATATTGCTAAGTCTTATGCAATATTTTCCATTTGGGATGTATTCCTTCTTTTGCCTTTCCGAGGAATAAAATCCAAAGGCATAGCTAGCCACCTCCAAAATTCATGAAAATTTGGGGATATTATATTTATGCCTAATCTTAGCTCTAGAAAAAATATTGGCCATACTTAAATAAGGAAAATTTCCTTTTCCTATTTTAAGACAATATTCCCTTTCTGCCATTTTCCAAAGGAGCTACCATTTTTATAGCAAGGAAAATTCCCAAATAATTTGTGGAGCTTGTACTTGATATATCTTTACCATTTCCATCAAAACACATGTTTTAAAGGTCATAATTTGAGCACATGATCCAATGCAAGTTTCTGCCCTGTCTGAATTTTTTGCAAAGGAAGTGCTTGAACCCTTGATCCATTTGAGCTGAAATTTTGTAGGACGATTAACATTGATAAATCACCTCTGGATACCAAAAATCAGCTCAATCCATCTATCCAATCTTCATTGGCAATTTTCTCAAGTTTCTGTTCAGATTGCTTGTCTGTGAAGGAAGTACCTTCATGGGTGATCAAAATGAGCTGAAACTTTTCCATCAGACTATAATTATCATATCATCACCCTCCTCCAAGATTCATCTCATTCCATTGATCTATGTGAGCCCAAGATCAATTCTTTCTTTCTGTCCAAATTTTCAGTTTGTGAAAAGTATATTTTATCTTGCTGCATTATGTCTGAAAATTTTCCAAAGCCTTCTCCTATCGATATAACCTATCTCCACAAGATTTTGGCTCATTTCATCGGGCCAATATTTCCCTAGAATTTTGTCAAGATTTTGGGCAGAAAAGATGTTTGTAAAACAAGTACCACTTTGGAAGCTCCAAATGGTGTGAAATGTCACATCTCTGTATCTGCAAATAACCCTGCCATATCCATTTTTAGCCCAAGGCATCACTCCTAGTGAGTGCCACATCATCATTTGGTTTCTGGACCAGATTTGGCAGTTGCAAAGCAACTATGTTAAATACTGGTCCAAACCACTCCCAAATTAGAAGGACCGTAGTCCTTACTACCCTAAACCTCCCTGACATCAAGCCTCTCTCTTAACCTCATTAAGTTGGTCACAAAAGCGTGGTCAAGTTTGCTACAACAAACTTGTGGAGCTTGGTTTACTCTACTCTCTGTGCCTCTGCTTATTCCATCACCACATCTTTAATGCATCTTGGAAGGACTTCACGGATGACATGGTCTTGCATGAAGTAGGAGGATAGAGCGCACCTTGTCCGTGGTGATCACGAGGGGATGCCGGCCAAATCGGTGGTATAGCCACTGTTGCGTTGGCACGACTGCTCCCACTGGTTCTCGCTTGTCCAAGCATGTCCTAAAGCTCCCCTCGACGTCCTCTTCCCCCTAGACTCCTCTCCCCCTCCATTTTCTTCGTCGGCGTGCCATTGTCGTCGCCGCACTGTGCCTGTCCGTGAGCATCTTCGTCTTCCACCTCCATGTCCTCTTCCTCCTCGTGAACCCGAGTGTCGCTCGTCTCCATGAGCCTCTGCCACTCGACCTCTTCCCCCTCGTCGCCTTCCCGCCCCTCCCCGCGACCTTTGGCCGCGCCTGCCGACACCGCGTCCGTCGCCGGAGCACGGACACGTCGCCAACCACGTGCCACCTCTCCCCCTCTTCTCGAGCCTTCCCCGCGGGTATTTAAGCAATCCCCAAGCTCCCTCGCAGTCCACAACCCATCCCCGAGCCTCTCCCCGACCCCGGAGTCCCTCCATGCCCGCTCCATGTCCGAACCACCGCCGCCGATCCCCCTCGGGCACTTCCTGCCCGTGGCCCTTCCCCCGCCCACTTTGCTGCTCCCTAGCCTCCCACTTGAGCCCGAAGACCGTCGCCTCCCCCAACTCCGGCGGAGGAGCCCCGCCGGCATGGTCCCTCCCCTCGCAGCATTCGGACGCCGTGGTCTCCTCCTGGCCCCGGTGCTGCAGGCCGCCTCGAGTGCTTCTACGGCCTCCCACGGGCGCGGCATGGTCTGGCGGAGCCATTGCACCCGTCGCCCGGCCCTCTCGAGCAGCTCGCTAGGCCGACGGCTGGCTCGCCCCTATTCCCTGCATCGCGAGGATGAAGAAGACCCAGGAGGAGAGAGAAGGAGATGTGGTGGGCCCTGCGCGTCAGCCTCTCAGACGCTGACTAGGCGGGCCCATTAACTTGTTTAAGTGGAGACGCCTTCAGTGAATTGCGCTTTACCTTGGAGGAGGCGTACTTTGCTGCTGCTATGGCTGAAAGACGCTTTCCCTGCACGAAAGCATATTCTGGAAAGTGCGCTTTCTGCCTAGCCCACCAGCCGAAGTCGTTGTATTGTGAACGTTCGCCCGTTAAGGCTAGAAATGGACAATTTTCTGTTTGTTTTCTGCTCATCGAACAAACGACCACAACTTTTCAACCGTGAGTCCGATTGAGGTGATTCCAACGCTCAAGTTCTCTATTCGTCGAGCTCTTTCTGATGGGCCTATTTTCTTTATGTTTTCACATTTTTAAAATGTCCATTTTTCCCCTGCCCTATATCAAGCCCCTCTGAGAGAGAACCGTTCTACGACAATTTTTTCCACAAGGTGATCACACTTCTTACCGGAGTATTCCTCGACCCCCAGGCAAGCCAACCTCTTATCATGAGCCCCGAACTTGCATGTTGACTTTGCTTGCACCTTGTGTGTGTAGTTGCAGTTGTTTCTTATCAGTTTCGTCTACAGTTATTCCGTTATGCTTTATGTTTATCGTGCTTGCCATGCATGCGTGTGCTTTCCTGTTATCTTTTGCCATGCTAACTAGGATGTTTTTATTGATAATGTCATGTCACTACTTACTTTAGTTTCATGTCAGTGATATAAATGCTATGATGATTATGGTACACCGTTGATATGCTAGTACCTCGTATTGCCATGTTCTTTATGCTATAGTTGTTCAGTCGAGAAGCTTGGTATTTTGTTCATGCATTTGTATGTTCATGCTCATTGTTGCATCCATGTTAATCATGCTTGCATGTTTATGATTATGGAGAAGATAATAACATGATTTAATAATAACCAATCTCCTCCGTCATCGATGGGATCGAGTCATAGTGCCACCAAATCAAGCTTCTCCAGTGCAGCCACACTTGCCTTTTATGGGAGGGCCTTAATGTGATCTATTGTCATGCCTCTCGCCGGTGTCTCCAACGAGGGAAGGTTATGGGAGCGCGCTGCCCAGATCAAGTAGGAGGACATAAGCCTTGTGAGCCCGAGTTTGGTTATGTGCACATGTCCCCATTTGGGACCGTTTATTGTTTTGCCACGACGGTGGCCGTTGATGCCTTTGGTAGGGACGAGGCCACCCATGACTTAGCCCAGAGGGGGGTTAGTCAGAGTGGCCAGGAGAGTGTCATGGACAATGGATCGGTTTTGTCGGAACGCCGTTGGTCCACCCGAATGGGAGTGCGACGCCATGGGTTCTGTGGTGTGGGTACAGTGTACTACCTCTGCAGAGTGTTGTTAAATCTATCGATAGCCGCGTCCTCAGTCATGGGCACAGTTCGTAGTAGGTCACACTATCGGGTCTCGGTCGAAATGGAGGACAAACCTAACTTAGTTGATAAATGATGTGCTATAAAGAATGTGGTGACTTGGACTATGAGATAGTCGTGAGAAGTCACAGTGATATTCTGAGAGGATCACGAGATGAGATCTCAGTGAGTCATGATTTTGCCTAGAGAGGTAGTGGATAAGTAAGTGATTGATGAATAGTATGTCTTCACGGGAGGTAACTGGTATTTTATTTTCAGCATAGTTCATGCATGTTTCCATGTCTCGTAGATACATCTATGCCATGTCATGATTGAGCTGCTATGCTGTGCCATGTTATGCTATTGCCATATGTTTTGATATGCCATGTTATTGCTATGCTGGTAGATGCTATGATGTTGTCCATGATTAGTTTGATCTATGTCTCTTGTTAATATCATGCCATGCTGAGTTTCTGTTATGAGAGAGGTTGTTGCATGCGCTTGGTTCTTGTTTTGTCATCTGCTTGTTTGGATGCTATGTATTTGGTTGCCTTGCAAGTACATTCAA
Source organism: Triticum aestivum (assembly GCF_018294505.1). Taxonomy (NCBI): domain Eukaryota; kingdom Viridiplantae; phylum Streptophyta; class Magnoliopsida; order Poales; family Poaceae; genus Triticum; species Triticum aestivum. The sequence continues at coordinate 309,541,406 of NC_057814.1, read as the reverse complement.
TGTACTGACCTGGCGTGTGATGCTAGTTTGTAGGTTGTGCCTGGATTGTTTGCTTGTTTGGTCGCACTAGGCCGTAACCTTGCCTGTCCTGTGAGTTGTGGAGCCCAGCCAGAGTCGATATGCTGCCAAACCAAGACTTCCGCCGCCATTTAGATAGCCTTAGAGCTATGCCATATGACTGTATTCATCAATGATGTAATCCTATATACATGTATTTGATGAATATTTTTGTACCTGGAATGCTGTATCATGTACCTGTCGTGCGTCAGGTGTTATCCTGGGCTGACGTGCAAAGGCCCCCTGCTCCGTGCGGATCGGGGTGCCACAGGAGATGGTATCAGAGCAGCCAGGGTGGCATAGGTTATCCTAGCATTAGATCACCTCTATCATCACCCCGTAGTGACCCTAAGGGATTTGACCTATCCCTGGCCTCTAGCATGACCACTATTGAGCAACATGTGGTGCAGCCGAGATTGACACGTCCGTACCCCGCTGACCCCACCTAGTTTTCCGTGGATCGGATAGCAACCCTATCCTTTCCGGTCGGCCGCACAGTGTACCCTTCACCATTAAGGGAAAGGGGCCATGCCATGCGGGTGTGTCTTGCATAGCTGCCTATAAAGACCCCATCCCGCTAGCCGCAACACTCCCACTCGATCCGCCATGTCCCTGCAGAGAAGCCTAGCTAGCAACTCCGAAGTCATGACTCGCTCTCTCAAAGCACCCAAATTTTACACCCGAACCTTCACATTCAATCATGCTGGCTTTCCGCCCCTGCTTACTAATATGCTCACCAAAGCCCTTGGCTATAATGCTAGCCCTGATTACCTGGTGTTCCAAGCGAAACCTATTCCCCGCCTTCACCGATACGAGGCAAGAGTGCATATCTACCCAGGCCCCGCGGAAGATGGTCAGCCCTTGATTTTTCAGGGCAGATCCATGCCCACTACTAAGTTGGCCATTCAGGCCGCTGCTGTGGAGGCTATCCTACACCTCCGAACCTATTTTCCACAAGTGGCGGAGAAGCAGGAGTTTTGCTTTTTCCCCCGTTGCGGCAGAGTTAGGAAGTAAGCATCCCATCACAATCCAGGAAGAGGACCCAGCAACCGCTAGCCTGGTGCAATTTATCACTGCCCAGGGGATGATGATTGCTAAGATGATTGCCGAGTTTAGAGACTTGGACCGCGATGCTACTCGGGTTGTCATGGAAGCTTATTGTGAGGCTCGTCAATTTCCATCTCAAGCCACTCGCCCCATGCCATCCAACCCAGTGCTACCCTCTCAGCCTGTGCCGTGGCTGAAGCCAGGCATCATCAATCTCGACTCCTTCAACAAGGCTCTTTACCATCTTCACCAGCAACATTTTCTTGGATCAGTTCCGGACGCACTGCCAGCAGTTGGACCCCAACCTATAGAAGTGTGCGACGACGACAGTGAAGATTGGCTCAGTCTTCGTCTTATAGGAGAGCCCCAGCAAGACCAGCCCTCTGGGTGACCTCAGTCACGCAGTCAGGTGATTCTGCGAGTAGATCAATCTGTCTGTTCATCCTCGATATGAGGATAGAACTATGTATCCCAGAGTGAGTTGTTTCTTTTAGTGTGTAGCGCCTTCGTGCTTTGGTGTATGCTTGTACTGTTTGTGACCCGTATGTCGTGTTTTATGTATGCTTTCTTGCTTTTTGGTTTTGTCTTTGATTGTTTTTCTGTCAAGTAGAAATGTTTGATAGGGTTGGCAATGTGTTTCTAACAAGATTTTAATCAGTAGAACACATACACTAAACAACACTGACTCGTTTCGAGTCTATAATAAAATGCGCGCTGGTGTAGGTATATGTGTACTAGGAGTACATATACCCACTAACATTAAAACACCTTAGTATGATTTGTCAGGTGTGTTTTTCCTTTGCATATTCGTTGCATCTCCATGTTTGTTAGTTTAGATTGTATTGCACACTGCACGCATACCTGGTTCACCCACGAGTACATCCGGGCAGTACTCGGGGTAATGCAAAGTCACCTATCCCTCTCTATCTGTGCATAACCCGTGTGCCAGATTTCCAGATCCAGAGCCTCGCAGAGGCATTTCCATCTAGCAATTCCTCGTCTCTAATTCTTTTTCCCGATTTCATTTCCGAAGGAACACTGCCAACTTTATTTCACTCGGTCCAGTACATCTACCATAATACAGATTTCAACTCCGATTCTACCTCGACACCTACTTTTTCGTAGAGCTATCAGCGAAATTTTCCCTCGTACCCCAGTGTGATTCCTGAGCTGGCGCAACCACCTCATCTGTATCTGGACCCCATCACCACCACCGTCACTACCTTGCGTGGCCACCCCGCTCCACCGCAGCACACGATTACTCCACCGGTGCAAAGCGACGGAGGATCAAGCATGGTGGAGGACCACCCAGTGCACCACCATCTCCCGCATCTCGAGCCACCGCCCCTAGCCGCGCGTTGTCCCGAGCCCGATCATTCCTGATGAGTATCAGCAGGAGGTTTGACGAGCCGATCAGCATGCCTAGCAGCACCGCGAGGAACAACCATAGCGCCGCCAAGAACACCTCCTCGCCGAACGAGCTCGGCTCGATCTCGCACAAACCGAAGAGGTGGTAGAGCGACATTGTGTTTGTGTGTTGGAAGAGAGCCGCACTGCTGTCTTTTATAGCCCAATCCCGATGTACGGTGAGCGAGGTCTAGAAGAACTGCTCATCGATCGATCACCAGCGTCCAGGAGGCGAATCCGCAAGCAGTGCCGACAAGGTGCTGGCCCGCGACGTGAGTGCTCTCTGCACCGGCGCCGTGCATGCCGCGCAATACGGTACTAGGGTCCTCATCGCCCTTGGAGCTAGATGCGCGCTGCGCCAAGCCACACGCGGAGCAGCAGCAAAGGAGAAGCAGCAAGCTGGAGGTAGAAGAAGGAGGCTGCCAGTGGGCCCTGGACCCACATGTCAGCAGGTGAAACTACTGTTCATTCGAGTGCATCTAGCATTTTCGAGAATTTGATCTCGAGTGCCCCTAGCCGTGGAGATAACCCTGATTTGCCCATACCTCTTTTTTGGGTGTACTAATTATCGGTACCCCAACCCGTCTGTATCTGACCGAAGGGTTAAAAATTAACCCAGAGGTTTTTCCCCGGTGTAGCTATCCTTTCATTTTGCTGTAACCCTAGGAATATCGAGGACGATATTCTTTTAAGGGGGGAAGGTTTGTAATAGCCCCAAAATTGGGTTATCAATTTTGTGCTGTTATTCCTTCCTGGCAATCATTTTTCAAATCTTTCTCCTGAGTTTGCTGGATGATTCTGAGAATCCTTGTCATTTTCAACCTTTTCAAAACCTTGCTCATGTCTTTGTTAGTGGGCAAGACCTCATTTGCTCCATCTCAACGTCTCTCATAATTCAGATTCCAAATTTTGGAATTTGGATATGTCCTTTGTGATTACAAAGGAGCCATCATTTCCCTTGATCTGTTGATTTTCCAACTCTTCTCAGAGATCCTCCTACCCTTTCAAATCTTGGATGTGCAAAAATATTGCTAAGTCTTATGCAATATTTTCCATTTGGGATTTATTCCTTCTTTTGTCTTTCTGAGGAATAAAATGCAAAGGCATAGCTAGCCACCTCCAAAATTCATGAAAATTTGTGGAGATTACATTTATGCCTAATCCTAGCTCTGGCAAAAATATTGGCCATAATTAAATAAGGAAAATTTCCTTTTCCTATTTTAAGCCAATATTCGCTTTCTGCCATTTTCCAAAGGAGCTACCATTTTTATAGCAAGGAAAATTCCCAAACAATTTGTGGAGCTTGTACTTGCTATATCTTCACCATTTTCATCCAAACCCATGTTTGAAAGGTCATAATTTGAGCACATGATCCAATTGAAGTTTCTGCCCTGTCTGAAATTTTTGCAAAGGAAGTGCTTGAACCCTTGATCCATTTGAGCTGAAATTTTGTAGGGTGGTTAACATTGATAAATCACCTCTGGATACCAAAAATCAGCTCAATCCATCTATCCAATCTTCATTGGCAATTTTCTCAAGTTTCTGTTCAGATTGCTTGTCTGTGAAGGAAGTACCTTCATGGATGATCAAAATGAGCTGAAACTTTTCGATCAGTCTATAATGATCATATCATCACCCTCCTCCAAGATTCATCTCATTCCATTGATTTATGTGAGCGCAGGATCAATTCTTTGCTTTTGTCCAAATGTTCAGTTTGTGAAGCAAGTTTATTTTATCTTGCTCCATTATGTCAGAAAAGTTTCCCAAGCCTTCTCCTATCCATATAACCTATCTCCACAAGACTTTGGCTCATTCCATCTAGCCAGTATTTCCCTAGAATTTTCTCAAGATTGTGGGCAGAAAAGATGTTTGTAAAACAAGTACCACTTTGGAAGCTCCAAATGGTATGAAATTTTTACAACATCTCTGTATGTCCAAATAACCCTGCCATATCCATTTTCAGCCCAAGGCATCACTCCTAGTGAGTGCCACTTCATCATTTCGTTTCTGGATCAGATTTGGCAGTTGCAAAGCAACTATGTTAAATACTGGTCCAAACCACTCCCAAATTAGCAGGACCGTAGTCCTTACTACCCTATACCTCCCTGACATCAAGCTTCTCTCTTAACCTCACTAAGTTGATCACAAAAGCGTGGGCAAGTTTGCTACAACAAACTTGTGGAGCTTGGTTTACTCTACTCTCTATGCCCCTGCTCGTTCCATCACCACATCTTTAATGCATCTTGGAAGGACTTCACTGATGACATTGTTTGTCTTGAAGTAGGAGGACAGAGTGCGCCTTGTCCGTGGTGATCACGAGGGGATGTCGGCCAAAGCGGTGGTCTAGCCACTGTTGGCGTCGGCAGGACTGCTCCTGCCTGTTCTGGCTTGTCCAAGCGTGTCCTATAGCTCCCCATCGACGTCCTCTTCCCCCTGGACTCCTCTCCACATTTGTTTTCTTCCTCAGCGTACCATTGTCGTCGCCGCAATGTGCCCGCCCGTGAGCATCGTCGTCTTCCACCTCCGTGTCCTCTTCCTCCTAGTGAACCCGAGCGCCGCTCGTCTCCGTGAGCCTCTGCCACTCGTCCTCTTCTCCCCTGTCGCCTTCCTGCCCCTCCCCGTGACCTTTGGATGCGCCTGCCGACACCGCGTCCGTCGCTGGAGCACGGACACGTCGCCAACCGCGTGCCACCTCCCCCCTCTTCTCGAGCTTTCCCCGCGGGTATTTAAGCAATCCCCGAGCTCCCTCGCTGTCCACAACCCATACCCGAGCCTCTTCCCGGGCCTGGAGCCCCTCCCTGTCTGCTCCATGGCCGAACCACCGCCGCTGATCCTCCTCGGCCACATCCCGCTCGTGGCCCTTCCCCCGCCCACTTTGCTGCTCCCTAGCCTCCCCCTGCAGCACGAAGACCGCCGCCTCCCTCAACTCTGGCGGAGGAGCCCCGCCGGCGTGGTCCCTCCCCTCACAGTGTTCGGCCGTCGTGGTCTCCTCCTGGCCCCAGTGCTGCAGGCCGCCCCGAGCGCTTCTACGGCCACCCATGGGCGCGGCATGGCCAGGTGGAGCCACTGCACCCATCGGCCGACCCTCTCGAGCAGCGGAGCGACGGCTAGGCCGGCGGCTGGCTCACCCCTGTGCCCTGCATCACGAGGATGAAGAAGACCCGGGAGGAGAGAGAAGGAGATGTGGTGGGCCCCGCGCGTCAGCCTCAGGCGCTAACCGGGTGGGCCCGTTGACTTGTTTAAGTGGAGACGCCTTCGTTGAAGGGCTCTTTCCCTTGGAGAAGGCGTACTTTGCTACTGCTACGGCTGAAAGACGCTTTCCCGGCACGCGAAAGCATATTCTGGAAAGTGCGCTTTCTGCCTAGCCTGCCAGCCGAAGTGGTTGTATTGTGAACGTTCGCCCGTTAAGGCTAGAAATGGATAGTTTTTTGTTTGTTTTCTGCTTATCGAACGAACGGCCACAACTTTTCAACCGTGACTCCGATTGAGGTGATTCTAGTGCTCACATTCTCTATTTGTCGAGCTCTTTCTGATGGCCTATTTTATTTACGTTTGCACATTCTGAAAATGCCCATTTTGCCATTGCCCTATATACAGCCCCTCTGAGAGAGAACCATTCTCCGGCAAATTTTTCCGCAAGGTGATCACAATTCTTCCCGGAGTATTCCTCAACCCCCAGGCAAGCCAACCTCTTATCATGAGCCCCAAACTTGCATGTTGACTTTGCTTGCACCTTGTGTGTGTGTAGTTGCAGTAGTTTCTTATCAGTTTCGTCTGCAGTTATTCTGTTATGCTTTATGTTTATCGTGCTTGGCATGCTGAAAGGATCGAGAAGAGGTGTCTAGAGGGGGTGAATAGACCCTTAGCAAGAAAAGTGGAAGTTTTTAATTTCTTTAAGTTGAAGTGGAGTTTTAGCACATGTTTAAACATTCACAATACATATCAAGCAAGCATGATAAGAGTATATGAGCAGCGGAAAGTAAAGCATGCAAATTGCAAGAATGTAAAGGGATGGGATTGGAGTGTGCAAACGCAATTGGAGACTCAGAGATTTTTTATCCGTGGTTCCGATAGGTGGTGCTATCGTACATCCACGTTGATGGAGACTTCAACCCATGAAGGGTAACGGTTGCGCGAGTCCATGGTGGGCTCCACCCATGAGGGCCGACTCGGGCGAGGGGGCTGAACGCGTGGAAGGAGCGGCGGGCTTCGCCTTCTCGGTTGCCATTGGTGGTGAGCTCTGGAAAGATTCGACAGATCTGGATGCGCTCTAAGCAGGGAGAGAAGGGGATCTGAAGCAAGACGAAGGGAAGGCAATGAAGGCGCAGCGGCAAACGCCAGCCTTTTTGTCAGCCCAGGACGGTTGCCGAGGCTGCGTGGGGAAGCGGGGACGTCCACGTCCCATCAAGCGCCACGCGTCAACCCGGTTCACAGGTGATTGGGGCCCGCGGCGCCTCGCCCTTGCCCTTTGGCCTCGCTTCGAAGCCAAGTCCGAGCGCGCCTTGGGCCCGGGGGCTACTGTTGGTGTTCTGGGAACCGGGGTACCCAGACTTGCTTGTCTGCGGCCCACGGCGTGGCTCCATCAGCGGTCTGGTACGGCCCATCTTCAGCATCAACAGCACAAGACCCTCGCGAGGGGCCGAGCCTCGCTAGGCGGACGACACTAAGACCTCCAGATGGAGCGGCCTCCCTAGGCCGGCTCCTAAGGAGCGGAGATTCCTATGCAGGCGCTCACCTCGTGAGGTTAAGGTGACGCAATCCATGACGACCAAGGCCAGGAGGGCGCCAGCGAGCGCAGTACAGCAGGTTTCCTCTTTGGTGCTAAGAGGCAAGCGCAAGCGCGGAGTCGTGAGGAATCATCCAAAAAGGTTTCCATTTCCGTGCTACAAGGCCAAGGCCGCCAGGACAATAGGATGGAGGTCATCGCTAAGCCCACCACGGCGTCATGGCCAGAAGCTTTGCAGGCGAAGACCACCTTTCGTCAGGATAGGATCTACCAGTTGTCTCCCTTCAAATTTGGTTGTTGTGGGATCCCTTCCCGCCTTCATTTTGGGGGAAGAGGGCCGAGGCCACTATAAATATAGCTAGCCACCACCACAGAGGGGGCGGATCGATCAGACCATCCGCACCCTCACCAACTCACACAAACACAAAAACACACCTCCTGAGGTTGTTCTTCCCCTATACCAGTTCATCCTCAGCCCACCTCGAGGCTAATCCACCACAAAGCAGGAGTAGGGTATTACACTGCAAGGTGGCCCAAACCTGGGTAAACTGCCGTGTCTCTTTCCTTTCCTGCTCATCCAGCTAGTCCATGAGATCGACAGGTTGGCAAACTGGGGAGATTGAGTTCTTCGCACGCACCCTAGAGTTCAAATCTTTCTTGGGTCTACGGAGCCCTAAATCCGACACCTTAGTCTAATGGGTATACACATATTTTAGTTCTTGTTGATTACGTTACTAAGTGGGTAGAAGCTATTCCAACTAGTAGTGCTGATCATAACACTTCTATTAAAATTCTTAAAGAAGTTATTTTCCCGAGGTTTGGAGTCCCTAGATATTTAATGACTGATGGTGGTTCACACTTTATTCACGGTGCTTTCCGAAAATTGGTTGATAAATATGATGTTAACCATAGAATTGCATAACCTTATCATCCTCAGTCTAGTGGTCAAGTAGAATTGAGCAATAGAGAAATTAAATTGATCTTGCAAAAGACTGTTAATAGATCTAGAAAGTATTGGTCTAAGAAACTTGATGATGCATTATGGGCTTATAGAACTGCTTATGAAAACCATATGGGTATGTCTCCGTATAAAATGATTTATGGAAAGGCATGTCACTTACCTCTCGAACTAGAACATAAAGCTTATTGGGCAATCAAAGAGCTAAACTATGATTTCAAACTTACCGGTGAAAAGAGGTTATTTGAAATTAGCTCACTTGATGAATGGAGAACCCAAGCCTATGAAAATGCCAAGTTGTTTAAAGAAAAGGTTAAAAGATAGCACTACAAAATGATACAAAAGCGTGAATTTAATGTAGGTGGTCATGTCTTGCTATACAACTCCCGTTTGAGATTTTTGCAGGAAAGCTTCCCTCTAAATGGAAAGGTCCTTATATTATCGAGGAGGTTTACTGTTCCGGTGCCATCAGGATCAACAACACTGAAGGCACTAACCCGAGGGTGGTAAACAGGCAAAGAATCAAACATTATATCTCAGGTACGCCCATAAATTTCGAAACCAATATTATTAATACCATAACACCGGAAGAGCACATAAGGGAGATCTACCAGAATGTTTCAGACTCTGAAAAGGAATAGGTATGTGGTACGGTAAGTAAACCTACTCCAAAACATTTCCAATGGCAATTTTACTCCGTTTTAGAATATTTAAAAAATTAGGAAAATAAAAAGTAGTCTGAAAAGTGCACGAGGAGGCGACAAGCCCTGGGGGCACGCCTCCATGGCTTAAGGCCACCTCATGTGCCCTCGGGGCTCCCTTTTCTTGTAGTACACTTCTTTTGGTCCGTAAAAATTCACTATATAATCTCCCGAAGGTTTTGACCACCGTATCACGGCAATATCCCATGTTTTCATTTTGAGCTGTTTTTGCCAGAGTTTTTAAGGCCAGGCATCATGTCGTCCTCCTCCAACAATATGGACGACGATGCTTGGTTGATGCAGATGGACCTTAGGACGGAGGAGGTCGAGGGAGTCACGATGGAGGAGGATGAAGGAGATTCTCGTGAGGTTCAGCCTCCGACTTCGAAAAGAGGTACCCTGGCGTGGATCTCCACTATTCCAAATCCCCATCAAGCAATAGGGACTACAAGCAACCATGAAGGCCAAGAGGTTCGAGAAGGGCTTCCCCCTAGGAGGCCCTTACATAGGTTACATCGGAACAACTTTCATAATTTGGTTCATAATTATGATGTGGAGAACACCCCTCGTGCATATATACCCTCCAATTGGGACATATCCCATCCCAGTGAGAGCAATGCAAGAAAAGGTTCTTGGTGGCCTGAAAATAAGCATCTTTTGGAGGAAATCCAGAAGAATGCAAATATGCTCCAACGTGTGCTCCAAGAACTGCAAGTCCTGAAAGGTGCCTTAATGAAGCTGACGGATACGTCTACAACTCCATCATCACCACTTCTGAAGAAAGAGATCTAAATACATGGGTATGGGCACTCCCCTTGGCAACTGCCAAGCTTGGGGGAGGTGCCCCGATATCGTATCACCATCACATCTTTACCTTTATCATTTTTCTTAATTCGATCCTTTTGGTTATATCTTGATCTTGTAGTATGATCTAGTCTTTGAGTTTTGCTTTATGATCCATCTATCTAATCGAGTCTGTGAGTTATATAATAAAGAGTAGTTTTGGGTTGAGGGTTTTGCTTTCTTGTTATGATCTTGAGAAAAAGAATAAAGAATAAAAAGAAATAAAAAGATTATAGAATGATCTTATGGAGAGTGATGACTTCACATATAAAGAGTATGATGAATAAAATTTGTTGAAGAGTTGACAAACATAGTTTTGGTCATTGTTGCAATTAATAGGAAATAATAAAGAAAGAGACGTTTCACATATAAATATACTATCTTGGACATCTTTTGTGATTGTGAGCACTCATTAAAATATTATATGCTAAAGAGTTGAGGTTGGACAAGGAACACAACATAATGGGTTATGTTTTCTTATATCCGAATAGAAGTTATATTGTCATGGATCCTCCAACATGTTGAGCTTACTTCTCATTCCATGCTAGCCAAATCTTTTGTACCAAATAGAGATACTACTTGTGCATCCAAACATCTCTTAAAACCAGTTTTGCCATGAGAGTCCACTATACCTACCTATGGATTGAGTAAGATCCTTCAAGTAAGTTGTCATCGGTGCAAGCAATAAAAATTGCTCTCTAAATATGTATGATCTTTTAGTGTGGAGAAAATAAGCTTTATACGAACTTGTGATATGGAAGAAATAAAAGCGATGGACTGCATAATAAAGTTCTTTATTACAAGCGACAATATAAAGTGACGTTCTTTTGTATTAAGATTCTGTGCATCCAACCATAAAAGCGCATGACAACCTCTGCTTCCCTATGCGAAGGGCATATCTTTTACTTTTACCTTCTACCCTTATACAAGAGTCATGGCGATCTTCACCTTTCCTGTTTACACCTTTTCTTTTTGGCAAGCACTATGTGTTGGAGAAAGATCCAGATATACATATCCACTCAGATGTAGGTTATCGTAAATTATTATTGTTGACATTACCGATAAGGTAAAAGGTTGGGAGGCGAAACTATAAGCCCATATCTTTCTCTGTGTCCAACTAAGGCTTTGAACTCATAAGTATCACGTGAGTGTTAGCAATTGTGAAAGACTAAAAGATGGTTGAGTATGTGGACTTGCTATACAAAAGCTCTTACATTGACTCTTTCCGATATTATGATAAATTGAAATTGCTTCGATCACTGAGATCATAGTTTGTTAGTTTTCAATAAAAGTTTCTGATTCATACTTTATCTTGTGAACGAATTGTTACTTTAGAATAAGAGATTATATGACAATATATGTTGCTATTCTAAGTATGATCAGGATGCCCTCATGTCCGTATTTTATTTTATCGACACCTCTATCTCTAAAGATGTGGACATATTTATCAATTTCGGCTTTCGCTTCAAGACAAGCGAGGTTTAAGCATGGGGGAGTTGATACGTCCATTTTGCATCATGCTTTTATATTAATATTTATTGCATTATGGGCTATAATTACACATTATGGTACAATACTTATGCCTTTTCTCTCTTATTTTACAAGGTTTACACAAAGAGGGAGAATACAGGCAGCTGGAATTCTGGACCGGGAAGGAGCAAATTTGATAGACCTATTCTGCACAACTCCAAAAGTCCTGAAAATTTACGTAGAATTATTTTGGAATATATATATAAAATATTGGGCGAAGAAAATACCGCAGGGGACCCACTAGGTGGCCACAAGCCTGGGGGGCGCGCCCTACCCTCTAGGCATGCCCCTAAGGCTTGTGGGTCCCCTGGCAGGTCTCTAGTGCCCATCTTCTGTTATATGGAGGGTTTTCACTGGAAAAAATCATAACGAAGCTTTCGAGACGAAGCATCGCCGTCTCGAGGCGGAACCTGGGCATAAGCAATCTAGGGCTCCGACGGAGCTGTTCTGCCCGGGAAACTTCCCTCCCGGAGGGGGAAATCGAAGCCATCGTCATCACCAACGATCCTCTCATCAAGAGAGGGTCAATCTCCATCAACATCTCCACCAGCACCATCTCCTCTCAAGCCCTAGTTCATCTCTTGTATCCAATCTTTGTCTCAAAACCTCAGATTGGTACCTGTGGGTTGCTAGTAGTGTTGATTACTCCTTGTAGTTGATACTAGTTGGTTTATTCGATGGAAGATCATATGTTCAGATCCTTAATGGTATTTAATACCCCTCTGATTATGAACATGAATATGCTTTCTGAGTAGTTATGTTTGTTCCTGAGGACATCGGAGAAGTCTTGTTATAAGTAATCATGTGAATTTGGTATTCGTTCGATATTTTGATGAGATGTATGTTGTCTTTCCTCTAGTGGTGTTATGTGAACATCGACTACATGACACTTCACCATAATTTGGGCCTAGGGGGAGGCATTGGGAAGTAATACATAGATATGGGTTGCTAGAGTGACAGAAGCTTAAACCCTAGTTTATGCGTTGCTTCGTAAGGGGCTGATTTGGATCCACATGTTTCATGCTATGGTTAGATTTATCTTAATTCTTCTTTCATAGTTGTGGATGCTTGCGAAATGGGTTAATCATAAGTGGGAGGCTTGTTCAAGTAAGGACAACATCCAAGCACCGTTCCACCCACATATCAAATTATCAAAGTAATGAACATGAATCATATGAGCATGATGAAAACTAACTTGACAGTAATTCCCATGTGTCCTCGGGAGCGCTTTGCTTTATATAAGAGTTCGTTCAGGCTTGTCCTTTGCTACAAAAAGTATTGGGCCACCTTGCTGCACCTTAGTTACATTTGTTACTTGTTACCTGTTACGAATTATCTTATCACACAACTATCTATTACCAATAATTTCCGTGCTTGCAGAGAATACCATGCTGAAAACTGCTTGTTATTCCCTTTTGCTCCTCGTTGGGTTCGACACTCTTACTTATCAAAAGGACTACGATAGATACCCTATACTTGTGGGTCATCAACAAGCAGCACTCTAGCACTGGCGCCTTGCAACAAAAAAGCCCCGTCAAAGTACATAATCCAGTCCTTTGTTGTTTCCTTGCCGGGGAGACAGGCTTCCGAAATTTCTTCATCTGGCGTTGGTGTCCATTCTGCAATGAACTCTACCAAAGCCCTGATCTAAATAGTTGAAGTACTTTCAAACTTGAGATCAAAGCTTGACAGTTCCAGTGCCCACTCAACAATCCTGCCGGTTGCATCTGGATTCCTCACTATCCTCTACATCGGAAAATGACTAACGACGATAATCTGATGTGCTTGAAAGTAGTGGTGCAGCTTCCTTGAGGCCATAAGAACACCAAAATGCAACTTCTACATGCCAGAATATCTTGATCTAGTCCACTAGAGAAGGGGACTGACAAACTAGATTGGGCGCAACACCAACTTCTTCTTCTGCACCACTGGATGTTCTGTTGTATCTGCTTGATCTACGCTAGACTTGTCGGCACCAAGACTTGCCGGAGAAGACTCCAGTTTGTCGCTTGACGGGCTTGCATCTGCTGATTCTCCATCTTCAGCGTCCCTCTCCGCCACTAGTGCAGCATTGACCACTTGATTTGTTGCCGCCAACTGTAGCATCGACGGCTCTTGTGGCCTTGGCGCAACCAGTGCTAGCGCAGAAGAGAGGTACTTCTTCAAATCTTCCAGCGCGGCCTCCGCTTCGGGAGTCCATTTTATTGGACCTATCTTTTTCAATTTTTTGAAAAATGGCTGGGCGCGCTCAGCAGACTTGGAGATGAACCTACTAAGTGTAGCAATGTAGCCGGCAAGGTGGCGCACATCTTTGACGCGCTTCGGTGCTTCAATCTGCTCAATCACCTTGATCTTGTCGGGATTTGCTTCGATTCCATGTTCACACATAAAGAACTCGAGAAGCTTGCCGGATGGGATGCCAAACACACACCTTCTCAGGGTTGAGCTTCAGATTGATCTTGCGTAGATTAGCAAATGTTTCTTCCAAATTTGTATCAATATTGCTCTGTCCTTGGTTTTGACCACTATATCATCCATGTATGCCTCCACATTTCTGTGCAGTTGGGGTTCAAAACCAATTTGGACTGCTCCCGCAAATGTTGAACCACCACTTTTCAATCCGAAAGGCATACGTATAAAGCAATACATGCCACATGGAGTGATAAATGTGGTCTTCTCTTCATCTTATTTTGACATGAAAATCTGATGATACCCAGAGTAAGCATCAAGGAAAGACAGCAAATCACAACCGGGCAGTGGAGTCAACAATCTGGACGATGCACGGCAAGGGAAAATGATTCTTTGGACAAGCTTTGTTGACATATGTGTAATCAATACAAAGTCTCCACTTTTCGTTTGCTTTGCGCACTACGATTGGATTGGCCAACCAAGTTGGATGGAGTACTCCTCTGACCAGACATGCCGCTTCAAGTTTCTTAATTTCCTCGGCAATAAATTGTTGCTGTTCCAAATCTTGCTTCTGTGCCTTCTGCTTGATGGGCCACGCGTGACGGCAGACAGCAAGGTAGTACTCAATTATCTCCCTGAGAACTCCGAGGATGTCAGATGGTTGCCATGCAAACACATCAACATTCACCTGCAGGAAGGCGATGAGCGTGTTTTACTATTTATCATTGAGGGCGGAACTTATGGTGAAAATCCCCCCGTGCCATCCTCCCTGTCGGACATCTTTTTGGTTTGTTGTGGAGCTGCTTTGTTCTTCTTGCTCTTGCCAGTAGAGCTCTCTGGCACATGCTCGATGGGAGCACATGTAGCGACCCGACCCGAAATCGGTCAAGTCTCTGTGTAGCTGTACCATCCCAAGATCATACTGGCACACACAGTACATTGATGCAAAGATTCTAAGTTCAATCACACCTGAATTTATTAGACGATTCTCATATCGAGTCTTCATTACATCATAATAAATTCGGCCGAAGGCCAACTCATCAGAAATAAACTAAATAAAGCTGCGGAAGCGTAGACGAATAGCGAGTCCATCCGACTCCATAGGGCAATCGCCAAACGTGGATCGTAGCCTCACTCCTGATCGGAAAACTCCTCTGCAACATAAGACGTTGCAGCCGTGTAGGTCAGCATTTTGAATATGCCGGCAAGTCATGAAGAGAGAACAACAATAAAATTACTAATACTATATGCAATTTGGCTGTGGGGCTCAAAGTTTCAATGTTTTGCGAAAAAGCCGGTTTTTCCCTACAACAAGGACTTGTTTGCAATTACTACAAAATGTTGGTAGTTATTGAGATGGTTCCGCCAACCAATGTCTCATTCCCAATTATTAAATAACCCCCTCAATTAATTTATTAAGTTCAGTGTTGAGATATCCGAAATACTCCAGTCCCAGAGGCTCATTTGTCCGTAACCGGGGACACGGCTAATCGATTAGGTTGTTACTCTGCAGAGGTTTGTGCATTTTACCCGCAAGAATCGTTCCCTCCTTTAACTCTTCGCACGGCCTGGTGTTTGAAGACGGGACGAACGAAACAGGGTCTTCCGTAGAGTTTCTCTGGGCCACTGCCGGTGCCCTCCAATCCTACCGTTCTTCGACATCTCGTAGCACCGTCCGGCCAGAGTCACGCCTAGGGTCGACCAAGCCAGAGCCCATAATGGCTTGCGGCTGCACAGGTAAGCTTCCGGTTAATGGGGTATCCATCCATCTCTTCGTGGCTGGGTGAAGCTTTCCGCAAGATGTCATGGCGCTTCTCCATGCATCCCGGCCATCCGCTGGTTTCTCCAGGGTGCCCGTCAACCGTCCTCCACCCAGTAGTGAATTTTGAAGTCCATCTTGAGCTTGATGTCATGGGGTTTTCATCATCTTGACTCTCGCATCTCCCTTATGTATCACTCAACCAACCCCGTCTACGAGCATAGCAAAATAAACTACATCGTCCCGGGCATCGGTAACAAGGGAGAAGGGTTCATCCTACCTCATGATACTACTCAAGAACATAACTTGACAAAATTCTCCTACTGCATGCATGGTGGGGTATAACTCTAATGCAATAAAATCATAGGTATTGTAAAAACATGATCAAATGACTTGCCTGGCTGACGGTCTTCGAAAGCTAGCGACTCGTAATAGCAGGCTTCGCACTCCGGGAATTCTACCGAGTCAAACAATAGCACAAATAAGTATAGCACAATATAACATAACAGCAAGTTGAAGTAAAACACCTAAGCACTCAAACCAAAACCAAAGAAAAACTCGGAGAAAGCAAATCAAGGTCTTCACCACATCAAGCATCAACTAAGAAATAGTTTTATACTACTAATTTTTTTCCTAACAGAACCTAAACATGGGTTTTGCTAATTAACAGAAGGGAAAACATCATACAAACTAGTAGCAAAAGGAATCACATCAAAAGCTATTATAGAACTCCTATTATGCCTAAAACAATCCTAGCAAAGAAAATAAAATAAAATTTTATTCTACTGTAAATAAAGTTCATCCTCTGTAGCTACAGAAACTAATCTAAAATAAACTATAACATAATAAAAATAAAATTATTTACTAACTAGAACAGTAGGAAAACAGTAGCTAGCTAAATAAACAAGAAAAACTTGATTCCGACATAAAACTAATTGTTTATTAAATCTAAAATACCCAAACAAGTTCCTACTGCTAGGCATGGTCAAAACTAAGCAGTATCAAAAAGCATCAATAAAAAATAATAATCCTAACTCAATTTATGGCAGAAAAACTAATCTGTCTAAATCTAATATAAAACTATTTCTAGTAATTTAAACATGGCTAAACATATTTTCTAGAGAAACTACAACAAATTTGCAAACTAACAAAAAAAGAATCAACTAAAAATAATAAATAACCTTAAAGATATAGATTCTTCAAGATTGGAACTATTCTGTTTTAAAACAGAAACGAAAATAACAGAAAAAAACTAATGGGCGCTATTGGGCTCAGGGTGGTGCGATCTGAAACTAAACCGCGCCCGGTCGGAAATTAACAAAACCTGCGCGGCTAATAACTAAACCGACCGATTCGATCTAATCAAATAAACCGTAAACTAAACCGGAGAAAAAAACCGAACTACTAAAAATAAACCTAACCCTTCGCTACGATCTAATCTACGACGTACATGCGAGATCTAACAGTGGAGGGGAGTCCGGTGGCTTACAGCAGCGGTCGACGGCGAGGTGGGCTCGGGCGTTGGTGGCGGGGGTGCTCCGGTGGTCCGGGGCGGCGGCGAAGTCGTCGGGCGGGTGCGGCAGCTCGAGGGGAGGTCGGGGATGGAGTTAGTGGAGCTCGGGGGCGGCGAAGACGATCGGGATGACGGAGACAGCGCCCTGGTGAGCTGCAACTCCGGCGAGGGGCGAACGAGCTCGGGGACAATCCGGCGGTGGAGGCGGCGATGAACTGAGGCGGCTGCGGCGAGATCCAAAGGAGGAGGGCGTGAGCTGTGGTGGGAGTTGAGGTAGGGTTTTTGGGGGGTTCGGAAGAGGAGGGAGCTGGGTTTATATAGGGCATCAACTTGGGCAAGGGGGCATCTCGGGATCACGATCCCGAGAGGATCGGAACCGCGGCGGCGGCGGGCGTGCTCCGGGCGGTGTTTGCGTGCGTGAGAGGAAAGAGAAGGGGCGGGGCCAGCGCGTCGGTGAGAGAGAGAGGGGGGGAAACGCGACGGGCGACCGAGGGGGAAAGGAATTGGCCGCGGGGCGCTGGGGCAGCCCGGCTCGGGCGCTGGTGGGTTGCGCCTGGCCCGCTGGTGTGGGCTGCGCTCGGCGCTGGCTAGGCCGGTTGGCCTGGCTGGCGCCTGAGGCTTTTTTTGGAATTAGAGAGAAGAAAGAAAAAAATATAGAAAAATATATATATTATTTTTATATAGGACATATATATCAAAATTCTCAGGGGAATTAATCCTACAACGTGGACATTTTTCCAGGGGCAAAACTCAAACTAAAAAAAACAATTTCTGGAAATCCCAAGTAAAATTCAAATTTGAATTCAAACTTTTTGGCAATACTTTTCTTCTAACATTTTTGGAGTGTCATGTTAGCTCCTCTCATACTTTTGATTAAGTATTTGTCAGGGATATTTGAAATAAATTTCAATTCAAATATCAATGCCAAATCAAGTTCAAATTCACAACCAAAACTCAACTGCCTCTGAAATTTTCAAATGCCACTCAATTTCAATCAAAATGCATAGATGCTTAGCTAATAATTGTAAAACATTCCAAATTGAAAATTTGGGATGTTACAGCACAACACTCCGAAGAGGCGCGCTTGTCAGAGTCCCTGTCAGTGGTCATGCCGGTCTTCTTCTTTTTTCCCCTAGGAGCTTTGTTGGCAGGAGCAAGTACCTTGGCGGCAGATGCTGCAACTGCTTCTGGTGGAGTTGATTAGTGCAGATCAGCGCATCCTTCTCGTTAGAATGGATGGTGATGACGCTTATCGGCCCTGGCATCTTCAGCGTGTTGTAGGCATAGTGGGATGCTGCCATGAACTTTGCTAGTGCTGGGCGACCAAGGATTCCATTATACGGCGACGGAATCTTGACAACGACGAAGACAATCTTCTCCGTCCTACAGTTGAGCACACTGCCAAACGTCACTAGCAAGGTGATTTTGCCCTTCGGCTAGCTCCTTCCTGGATTGATCACCTGGAATGTACCAGTCTTCTTCAGATCTTCGTCAGAAATCTGCAGCCTCTTGATCACGTCAGGTGAAATCAAGTTGAGACTAGACCCACCGTCAACCAGCATCTTTGTCACCTTGAGGTTGCGGATTGTTGGTGAAACCAACAATGGAAATCACCCAACCGCAGTTGTGTGATCAGGGTGGTCCTCGGCATCAAAGATGATAGGTGTGTTGGACCACCTCAACGGCTTCTGGGCACCGACTATTGGCTCTGTCGCATTGACTTCACGCACCCACTACTTGAGTTGGCGGTGAGAAGAGTGCAAAGATGTACCTCCGTCAATGCACATTGCTTTAGTGGCTTTTTGGAACTCGTTTTCACTGGATCGTCATCGTCCTCTTCGTACTCCTCATCATCATCTTCCTTCTTATTCCGGCCTCTAGCAGGCTTCTCCTTCTGCTGCTTGGCCTTGCCGCGGCAACCTCCTCGACCGCCATGCTTCTTTCTGGACCCACCAGTACCTTCTTGAGCCTTCTCTTTATCCCTCTTTTCATACTTAGCCTTCTGCTTCTCGGCAACCTACCCAACTTGCAGGTAGTCTTGAAGGTCATGACTCTTAGTATGGTGAATGTTGTAGTACTGCTTGCTGGAGCCCCGAGTCTGATCGGCAGCCGCCAAGGCTTGACACGAGGCGCACCCGGCAACCTGCTTGTCGGGGCTCTCTATCTTGGCCTTCTTAGCGGAGCCGCCGTTGCCGGATCCCTCTACAGCTAAGACAACTTTGCCCTTGCGATTCCTGTTTTGGCTTGCGATTCTTCTTCTTCGGGGTTGTGGCAGCATCGTCGTCTTCCGAATCGACCTCTGTGCCAGCCTCTTCCTCGGGAAGTCTCCTCCCCTCCTCAGCACGTGCACACTTGTCAGCCAAAGCATAAAGCTCGGCGATGTCCCTCACCTTGTTCATGGCCATCTCTTCCCACATTTTGCGATGCTTCACGTTCTGGTGAAATGCGGCAACGATTGTTGTGGGATGGATATTGGGAATGTTGCACTGCACACGGCTAAATCTCTGTATGTACCTCTCGTGCAACTCATCTTCTTTCTATGGAATCAACTGCAGATCGGTTTCCTGCCCAGGAACCTTGTGGCCTCCGGTAAAGGTGCCAACAAAATTGTGGCATAGATCTGACCAACATGAGATGGAATTCTCCGACAGGTTCATCAACCACGATCTGACGCTGGGCTTGAGTACCAACAGAAAGTAGTTGGCAAAGATCTTATCGTCACGAGCTCCAGCAGCTTGCACCTCGATGGTGTAGATGCTCAGGAACTCTGATGGGTGAGTCTTCCCATCGTACTTCTCCACCTCTGGCTTGAAGTTCTGGGAACTGGGCCACCGTACTTGCCGCAACTCACAAGTAAACGTTGGACAACCCACCTCGTAAGGCAGACCGCCATTGCTCCCCAATGCAGGCTCATCTACAGCAGACCCTGCGCGCATGTCAGATTGACGTCACCGTTCAATGGTAGTATGGGCATCATCTTCGCATCGTTCTTGGAGAACTTGGCGCTGATCGCGGTGAGCTCGCGAATTGGACAACACCATGGACACGTCATCATAGGTGTCGACCCACTGGCTCTATCGCTGTGGTTGCTGTCGTGGAGGAGACTACACTGTAGCTGCTCCGCCTCCAGTCCTCTCTTCAACAGCGTGCATCCGGGTAGTGGGCTGCTGCTGTGAAGGCATCGCCCACTGCGGTTTGTGTTGGCAAAGTCAACAAGACTCTGGATGGTGGCTCTCCACTCCTCCATCTTCTCCACCGCAGGACGAAACTACAAAATTAACTGAGCACGTGTCACGGCTTCTTCTGGCTTAGACGGCATGGAAAGGCGCACGGAACAAGAGGTGTTCTTGCTTCCAACTGATCTGGAAGTAGCTCCATCTCAAACCTGCGACCTTGGTCGGTTTCACCTGCGTGCTGGCGTGCATGTTGGCACTGCACATCTTGAGGATATTCCGCAGGAGCCTTGCCATGGGGCCGCTCGGAGACGCCGATATCGCGGCGCTGCTCGTCATGCATGACCTGGGATGGCCGCGGCGTGGGCACCAACATGGGCGTATTGGAGTGCGCCCTATGGTCCTCGGAGTTTTCCATGCCACCTGCAGCAATGCAGTCCCATGCTTGGACCTGGTTATTGGGTTGTTGTTCTCATTGCGGATGATGCCGCTCAACTGGCTATGATTACCAGAACATCGCGGAAGCTGATATTGGCCTTCGCCTCTTCTGCCATCGCCCGTGCCGTCACCCATTTACGTGGGCGTCGGCATCTTGGATGTGCAAGGACCGACCACCACAGTGCACTTCTTCTTGGGCGCCATGGCGATGAAGCTGACGCGCTAACTGCTAATCCAGATTCGCGCAAGCGATCCCCCTGCCTAGTGCGCCAAAGATGTCATGGGTACGATTATCTATGGGACCAGCAAAGGCCCCTTTGCTGTCGACTTAGGAGATCGGCAAGCACAAAGAGCAGAACTGGCAGGACGCACGAAGTTTACCCAGGTTCGGGCCGTTGTGAAGCATAAAACCCTACTCCTGCTTTTATTGTGTTGAATGTGTGTGTCCAGTTACAAGGAGCGCACGTCCTAGCAAGGTGCTCGAAAGGTGCGCTACGCGTGCAAATGGACAGGGTTTCGACCTTTGTCAAGGTAGCCATGGGCCTCCTTTTATAGACTAAAGGGGTTCCCACAATGGCAGAACAGTAAATGTACATTGTGAATAGTGGCTACAGTGCTAGTTACCTAACTCTGACGGGTTAGGACAAACACATTAATTACGCTGTGAGGTGTTGTGCTGGTAAATCTTCCCGACAAGGATCACCTCTCCTATGTCGTTCGCCCAGCTACCTTCTATTCCTTTGCCACACCCTGTCCACGAGGGTGGGGGGCGCGCCTACCCCCCTGGGCGCGCCCCCTGCCTCATGGGCCCCCTGGTGCTCCACCGACCTCTACTCCAACTCTATATATTCACGTTCAAGGAGAAAAAATCAGAGAGAAGGATTCATCGCGTTTTACGATACGGAGCCGCCGCCAAGCCCTAATCTCTCTCGGGAGGGCTAATCTGGGGTCCGTTCGGGGCTCCGTAGAGGGGAATCCGTCGCCATTGTCATCATCAACCTTCCTCCATCACCAATTTCATGATGCTCACCGCCATGCGTGAGTAATTCCATCGTAGGCTTGCTGGACGGTGATGGGTCGGATGAGATTTATCATGTAATCGAGTTAGTTTTGTTAGGGTTTTATCCCTAGTATCCACTATGTTCTGAGATTGATGTTGCTATGACTTTGCTATGCTTAATGCTTGTCACTAGGGCCCGAGTTCCATGATTTTAGATCTGAACCTATTATGTTTTCATGAATATATGTGAGTTCTTGATCCTATATTGCAAGTCTATAGTCACCTATTATGTGTTATGATCCGTTAACCCCGAAGTGACAATAATCGGGATCCTTACCGGTGATGACCCTAGTTTGAGGAGTTCATGTATTCACTAAGTGTTAATGCTTTGGTCCGGTACTCTATTAAAAGGAGGCCTTAATATCCCTTAGTTTCCAATAGGACCCCGCTGCCACGGGAGGGTAGGACAAAAGAAGCCATGCAAGTTCTTTTCCATAAGCACGTATGACTATATTCGGAATACATGCCTACATTATATTGATGAATTGGAGCTAGTTCTGTGTCACCCTATGTTATAACTGTTGCATGAATAATCGCATCCGACATAATTATCCATCACCGATCCAATGCCTACGAGCTTTTCACATATTGTTCTTCGCTTAGTTATTTTTCTGTTGCCACTGTTACAATTACTACAAAATTGGTACTGTTACTTTTGTCACCGTTACCGTTACTTCCATACTACTTTGCTACTAAATACTTTGCTGCAGATACTAAGTTATCTAGGTATGGCTGAATTGACAACTCAACTGCTAATACTTGAGAATATTCTTTGGCTCCCCTTGTGTCGAATCAATAAATTAAGGTTGAATACCATACCCTCGAAAACTGTTGCAATCCCCTATACTTGTGGGTTATCAAGACTATTTTCTGGCGCCGTTGTTGGGGAGTGCCACTTCTGCTATGCATGATACTTATGATGAAACTACTTCTATGCTTGATACTACTGTGCCACTAGGTGAATTTCTGGATAAAGAACTTGCTAGGGCTAGAGAGAATGAAATTATTGAAACTGATAATATTGATGAAAGTGATGATGAAGATTCTCCCCCTAGATATGAATTGCCTGTTGTGCCTGAGGGTTATGTTATGGATGAAGAAACTGCTATAGACTTTCTTGCTTGCAATGATAGGAGCGATCTTAGATATGACCCTGCTTTTGCTACTTCACCTATCTTTGTTACTGATAAGGATTATGATTTCTCTAATGATACTGAGCTAATTAGTTTGGTTGAATCTGATCCTTTCTATGGCTATGAATCTGAAACTGTTGTGGCACATCTTACTAAATTAAATGATATAGCCGCCATGTTCACTAATGATGAGAAAACTCGCTACTACTATATCCTTAAATTATTTCCGTTCTCATTAAAGGGTGATGCTAAAACATGGTTTAATTCTCTTGATCCTGGTTGTGTGCGTAGTCCCCAGGATATGATTTATTACTTCTCTGCTAAATATTTCCCTGCTCATAAGAAACAAGCTGCTTTAAGGGAAATATATAATTTTGTGAAAATTGAAGAAGAGAGTCTCCCACAAGCTTGGGGGAGGCTTCTCCAATTACTTAATGCTTTGCCTAATCATACTCTCAAGAAAAATGAAATACTTGATATCTTTTATAATGGACTAACCGATGCTTGCAGAGACCACCTGGATAGTTGTGCTGGTTGTGTTTTCAGGGAAAGAACAGTTGATCAAGCTGAATTGCTATTGAATAATATGTTGACTAATGAAAAAAATTGGACACTTCCTTAACCAACTCCTAAGCCAACTCCGAAGAAGAGGGGTATTCTATTTCTCAGTCCTGAAGATATCCAAGAGGCAAAGAAATTTATGAAAGAAAAAGGTATTAAAGCTAAAGATGTTAAGAATTTACCTCCTATTGAAGAAATACATGGTCTTAATTTGCCACCTGTTGAAGAAATACATGGTCTTGATAACCCGACATAAGTAGTAAAGGTAAATTCTCTCTATAGATTTGATGAAGGTGATATATTATAAGTCTGTTAGCCAATGCTTAGATGAGTTTGAAAATTTTATTGTTAAACAAGAAAACTTCAATGCTTATTTTGGAAGACAATTGAAACGCAATGCTTATATGATTGAACACTTGAGTGATTATATGTCTAGTGTTAAAGGTGAACTTAAACTTATTAGTAAACATGCTTCTATGGTTACCACTCAAGTAGAACAAGTGCTTAAAGCTCAGAATGATATGCTCAATGAATTAAATAATAAGAAAAATGATAATGTTGTTAGAGTTAGGACTAGAGGGGGTAAAATGACTCAGGACCTTTGTATCCTGAAGGCCACCCTAAGAGAATTGAGCAGGATTCTCAGAGAACTAATGTTGATGCACCTAGTCCTTCTAAAAAGAAGAAAAAGAAAAATGATAGGACTTTGCATGATTCTAGTGAACCTGTTGTTGACACACCTGAGAATCCAAATGATATTTCTATCTCTGATGCTAAAACACAATCTGATAAGGAACATGAACCTAATGATAATGTTAATGATGATGTTCATGTTGATGCTCAACCTAGCAATGACAATGATGTAGAAATTGAACCTGCTGTTGATCTTGATAACCCATAATCAAAGAATCAATGTTATGATAAGAGAGACTTCATTGCTAGGAAGCACGGTAAATAAAGAGAACCATGGGTTCAGAAACCCATGCCTTTTCCTCCCAACCCATCCAAGAAAATGGATGATGAAGATTTTGAGTGCTTTGCTGAAATGATTAGACCTATCTTCTTGCGTATGTGTTTTACTGATATGATTAAAATGAATCCTTATGCTAAGTATATGAAGGATATTGTTACAAATAAAAGAAAGATACCGGAAGCTGAAATCTCCACCATGCTTGCTAATTATACTTTTAAAGGTGGAATACCAAAGAAACTTGGAGATCCAGGGGTACCAACTATACCATGCTCCATTAAAAGAAACTATGTTAGAACTGCTTTATGTGATCTTGGAGTCGGTGTTAGTGTTATGCCTCTCTCTTTATATCGTAGACTTGAATTGAATAAGTTGACACCTACTGAAATATCTTTGCAAATGGCCGATAAATCAACTGCTATACCTGTCGGTATTTGTGAGGATGTGCCTGTTGTGGTTGCAAATGCTACTATTTTAACGGACTTTGTTATTCTTGATATTCCCGAGGACGATAGTATGTCTATTATTCTTGGAAGACCCTTTTTGAATACTATAGGGGCTGTTATTGATTGCAATTAAGGCAATGTCACTTTTCATGTTAATGGTAATGAGCATACGGTACACTTTCCGAGGAAACAACCTCAAGTCCACAGTATCAATTCTATTGGAAAAATTCCAACTATTACTATTGGAGGTTTTGAATTTCCTCTTCCTACTGTCAAGAAGAGATATGATATTCTTATTGTTGGGGATGTGCATATCCCCGTTGAGGTAACCTAGTGTTATTCGAAATTTCTCCGGTTCCATGTTATTCGAAATGAGTTTGTTAACAAGACTTGATCAACCTTGTTAGTGGATTCCTTTTGATGAGCATGAGATGGATGAAGTTAGAAAGCACAACCTTCTGTACCCTCCTTTTACTTTCTATTATTTATATTAAATAAAGCTAAAATAGTATTTTCTGTCAGTTTTCTGAATTATACGTGCAATAAAAAATACCCCGAAAATAAAAGTTCTCAAAATGCCCTGAAATTGAAATATGATTTTTTCTGGAATATTTGAGAATATCTGGCACTGAGAACACAGCAGGGGGAGCAAGCACCTGGCCACGAGGGTCCAGGGCGCGCCCACCCCCTAGGCGTGCCCCCTGCCTCGTGGGCCCATGGTGGCTCCCCTCCACTTATTCCAGCCACCACACACTCCGTCTTCCACCCAAAAAAATCACCAACCAGCTCAAGCACGAGTTCTAGCTCATCTTGCTGCCATTTTCGATCTCCTTGCTCAAAGCTCCACTCACGAAACTGCTTTGGGGGATTGTTCTTCGGTATGTGACTCCTCCAACGGTCCAATTAGTTTTTGTTCTAGTGCTTTATTCATTGCAAATCTTTGCTGCCTAGGTGACCCTGTCTTGAGCTTGCATGTCAAATTTATATGGTCCCAAGTAGTTCTAATGCATGATATAGTCTCTAGGCACTTGTTGGAGTAGTTGCTATCAATTTTGTTGAGTTTGGTTCACTTTTATTTAAAGTTACTAAAAATTTCAGAAATTTTCAGAAAATGATGAAGAGATTTTTGAGGGGCTCTTCAAGCCGAAGCTCGAAGGATAAGCAAAGTGAAGAAGATAAGAGGCCTAAATATAATCTCCCTCGCACCACGGAGGTTCGGCCGTGTGAATGGCCTTGTGATGAGTTCTTGAGAGCAGCCGGGATTCGTGATGATTTTATGATTTGGCTGAGAATGCAGGCCTCACCGACTTCCTCCGTGACCAACGCGAAAAGTATCTCCTACTCACTAATATCTTTGTGCAAAATTTTCATTTCCATGCTAGGAGGTCACCACCTTCGGTGGATTTTTATTTATATGATGAGTATAAGGAGATGTCCCTCTTTGATTTTTGTGCGGTTTGCAAGTTGCCCTTTACGGGCAGCATAGAGGAACCACATCGTAATGATGTGGAAGGGTTTATTGATACAATTGCTGTAGGGGAAACGAGGAAGGTTTCTGATGCAAGAATTACTAGCATACACTTTCTTGTTCTACGTTACTTTGCAATATTTGCTAGTAGATGTTTAATTGGTCGCGGAAACTATGGAAACCTTAGTGCCCCTGATATTGCTATTTTGTGCCATGCCTTGTTCCGTGACAACACATTTAGTATGGGCGCTATTGTTGCCAAACGGTTAAATCTGAACCCTACGAAAGGTCCCATCTTGGGAGGTATCTTTGCCTCACGCCTCGCTGCACACTTTAACATACCTATTAGGCATTATGAGAAAGGAGAAAAACTGATGCCTCCTGTTTTTCTAGGTTATAAGAGTATGGTACCACATGATTTTATTGTTAAGAACAAGAAAAAGGATCTTAAATACAGACTGTTATTTGATAAAAATCACCCTGAGACTATTACTTTGCCCGCTCCTTCTTTGTTTAACTTATCTTCAGGCAAGTATCTTGTTCATCCGGAGGCATTTCAAGCCTACCAGAACCCCACACGGGCTACAGAGCCAGAGCCGGAACCACAACTTGATCTTCCACGTTAGTCTGTTTACCAGTGGGATCCGAAGGAGATTGCCAACCAGTGGCACCCCGAGGCTCCTCCTCAGTACGACCCCAACTATAACTTTGATCCATGGGCATAAACCAACTTAGGCCAAAAGCCTAAGCTTGGGGGAGTACGTATTTCCCACCGACATTACATTCATGTTCACACACTCATGCTAGTTGTCGGTGCTCATACTTTTTCATTTTACTATCCATGCTAGTTTATTTTCTTTTCTCGCTTTCTTCTTGTGTGTTTGAAAAACCTTAAGAAAAAAAGTTGTAGCTTTTAGCTAGTTTACTTTCTTGCTTGTAGTAGTAATAATTAAAAGAAAACCCAAAAAGATTTCTTGTTCTTCTTTTACTTGTTGGGAGCTTTCCCGTGTAAATAGTTTTATTTCTTTTCTTTTCTTTGGGGGTCGAGAGGAGAAGACCATAATTAAAATGTTGAAGTGGCTCTCATATGCATTATTGTTGATCTAACCAAGAGACCACATGACCTTGTCTTCTCCCTTGTATTAAAATGCTTGCATATTCCAGCTTAGTCCAATGCACGTGCACTATTATTATTATTCACACCGTTCGGTCGTGCAAGTGAAAGGCAATAATGACGATATATGATGAACTGATTGAGATGAGAGAAGCTGGTATGAACTCGACCTCTCTTGTTTTTATAAATATGATTTGTTCATCGTTCCTGATTCAGCCTATTATGAATGAACATGTTTGCAATGACAATTAGAGATTATAGTTGCTTATGCAATGCTTAATTAGCTAGGAGTTTATAATGGTTTACCTTGCGTGCCAACATGCTATTAAAATGGTTGTGATGTGGTATGATCCTTTGAATGATTCAAGTGACTTGACTTGGCACATGTTCACACATGTAGTTGAAACAAATCAACATAGCCTTCACGATATTTATGTTCATGGTGGATTATATCCTACTCATGCTTGCACTCAATGTTCATTAATTTTAATGCATGTTCATGACTGTTGTCGCTCTCTAGCTGGTCGCTTCCCAGTCTCTTTCTAGCCTTCACTTGTACTAAGCGGGAATACTGCTTGTGCATCCACTTCCATAAGACCCAAAGTTATTCCATATGAGTCCACCATACCTTCCTATGTGCGGTATTTACCTGCCGTTCCAAGTAAATTTGTATGTGCCAAACTCTAAACCTTCAAATGAAATTCTGTTTTGTATGCTCGAATAGCTCATGTATGAACTAGGGTTGTTTGTATCTTCCATGCTAGGCGGGTTATTCTCAAGAGGAGTGGACTCCGCTCCTCACTCACGAGAAAATGGTTGGTCACCAGGATGCCCAGTCCCATGCTCTAAGGAAATCAAATCAAAATAATTGCAAACAAAACTCCCCCATGATTGTTGTTAGTTGGAGGCACCCGTTGTTTCGGACAAGCCATGGACTGGTGTTTGTTGGTGGTGGGGGAGTATAAACTTTACCATTCTATTTGGGAACCGCCTATAATGTGTGTAGCATGGAAGATATCGAGATTTCTCGGTTGTTATGTTGACAATGAAAGTATGCCGCTCAAAATATTATTCATCTCTGCTTTAAAATCGAGCTCTGGCACCTCTACAAATCCCTGCTTCCCTCTGCGAAGGGCCTATCTATTTACTTTTATGTTGAGTCATCACCCTCTTATTAAAAAGCACTAGTTGGAGAGCACCGCTGTCATTTGCATCCATTACTATTAATTATTGAGTATGACTATGACTGGATCTCTTTTACCATGAATTACAATGTCTAGTCAGTCCTTGATCTTCAGAGGTGCTCTGGATTTATGTTTTGCGGTCTTAGAAAGGGCTAGCGAGGTAGCATCTTGTTATATCATATTATGATTGTTTTGAGGAAGTGTTGTTATCCGAGATTTATTATTATTACTTGCTAGTTGATTATGCCATTGATATGAGTAAATATGAGACCTAAGTGTTATTATGAATATGGTTAGTTCATAATATTTGCTGAAAATTTGAATGCTGGCTTTACATATTTGCAACAACAAGAGCAAACAGAGTTTGTAAAAGTTTTTCTTTATCACTTTCAGTTGATCAACTGAATTGCTTGAGGACAAGCAAAGGTTTAAGCTTGGGTGAGTTGATACGTCTCCATCGTATCTACTTTTCCAAACACTTTTTCCCTTGTTTTGGACTCTAACTTGCATGATTTGAATGGAACTAACCCGGACTGACGTTGTTTTCAGCAGAATTGCCATGGTGTTATTTTTGTGCAGAAATAAAAGTTCTCGGAATGACCTGAAATTTCATGGAGATTATTTTTGGAAATAATAAAAAATACTGGTGAAAGAATCAAGGCCAGGGGGCCCACACCCTGTCCACGAGGGTGGGGGCGCGCTTACCCCCTGGGCGCGCCCCTGCCTCGTGGGCCCCCTGGTGCTCCACCGACCTCAACTCCAACTCTATATATTCACGTTCGGGGAGAAAAAATTAAGAGAGAAGGATTCATCGCGTTTTACGATACGGAGCCGCCGCCAAGCTCTAATCTCTCTCGGGAGGGCTGATCTGGAGTCCGTTCGAGGCTCCGGAGAGGGGAAGCCGTCGCCATCGTCATCATCAACCTTCCTCCATCACCAATTTCATGATTCTCACCGCCGTGCGTGAGTAATTCCATCGTCGGCTTGCTGGACGGTGATGGGTTGGATGAGATTTATCATGTAATCGATTTAGTTTTGTTAGGGTTTGATCCCTAGTATCCACTATGTTCTCAGATTGATGTTGCTATGACTTTGCTATGCTTAATGCTTGTCACTAGGGCCCGAGTGCCATGATTTCAGATCTGAACCTATTATGTTTTTATGAATATATGTGAGTTCTTGATCCTATCTTGCAAGTCTATAGTCACCTATTATGTGTTATGATCCGTAACCCCGAAGTGACAATAATCGGGATCCTTACCGGTGATGACCGTAATTTGAGGAGTTCATGTATTCACTAAGTGTTAATGCTTTGGTCTGGTACTCTATTAAAAGGAGGCCTTAATATCCCTTAGTTTCCAATAGGACCCCGCTGCTACGAGAGGGTAGGACAAAAGATGTCATGCAAGTTCTTTTTCATAAGAACGTATGACTATATTCGGAATACATGCCTACATTATATTGATGAATTGGAGCTAGTTCTCTGTCACCCTATGTTATAACTGTTGCATGAATAATCGCATCCGACATAATTATCCATCTCCGATCCAATGCCTACGAGCTTTTCACATATTGTTCTTCGCTTAGTTACTTTTCCGTTGCCAATGTTACAATTACTACAAAATTGCTACTGTTACTTTTGCCACCGTTACCGTTACTTCCATACTACTTTGCTACTAAATACTTTGCTGCAGATACTAAGTTATCCAGGTGTGGTTGAATTGACAACTCAACTGCTAATACTTGAGAATATTCTTTGGCTCCCCTTGTGTCGAATCAATAAATTTGGGTTGAATACTCTACCCTCGAGAACTATTGTGATCCCCTATACTTGTGGGTTATCACCAGCTAGAGCTCTCCTCTGACGACGACGGAGTGGGAGCGACGAGGACGGACCAGTGCCATTGGTGATTGTGGGAGAAGCAAACGAGATAAGCTATAGGAAGGGAGGGGACAATGCAACGCAGGACTCGCCTGCTGTAAGGGTTTATATAGCAGGCCGGTAAGCATTGGGGTTTGGGGGGATTTCGCTGAGTCGGGCAGGAAGCTTCCGCGGCTATGCACGGGAACCTGGAACGGGCTCACTGATGATTCATTTGCGCCTCTTCGAGCCATTGTTTTGCCAGAAGAACGCCTGTGTGGTGCTCAAGCTTGCGCTCGAAACCTTCTGTGGAAGCGGGGTGACAAGACGTGCGAGAGGAGGACGAAATGACACGTATACATATGGTTAATAAAAATTGTTTGCGATTTACTTACCTAGCACACGGCCTCTCTCTACGCAGCATCGCAAACGATTGTTCAACCACCGTGTGACGTGGACCACGACGTAGTTTCACATCATGTCGCCGGCTCTCAACTGCCGGCCGGCTTGTAGATGACCATTCCCTGCATATTCAACTACTCTATGCATGTGGTTACTCGCCGTTGAGGCGGCCGCAGTGCGCTCTACTCCCGTCCCACCGCGCACGCTGCCAGCATTTGGGACCGACGCACGATCACGTACGTTCATGCTACCATTATGCATGCGGTTGCACCGGGCGCGGAGCCATGATGCAGTTACCGCTACAAAAACTGCCATGCAGACATGCCGAGAATCTAAGCCACCTGGCCCCCATTTACTCCCACGACCATTTACCATAATCTTTGCCGCCCCACGACGACACATACACACAGGGTCTCTACCGGCTCCAATGGCGCTCCCCGTGGCTCCAATCATGCTCACAGTGGCAGACGACGACAATGGGCGGTAGTTCACCATGCCTCACATAGTGGACACCCACATGAGGGGAGAGGACCTCTCGGTGGTGTACACAAATAAACCAGTCTCGGTGGAGAGCTCCAACCACACTATGTAGCAGTTGCTTGCTGAGGACAAGTACCAAGTGGTCGGCTTCGACCTCGAGTTCACCGGCGGTCGTGCAGGGTATGATCATAAGGTTGTCATCACCCAGTTGTGTGTGCGCCATGACGTCCTCATTGTTGGGGAACGCAGTAATTTCAAAAAAAAATCCTACGCACACACAAGATCCATCTAGGTGATGCATAGCAACGAGAGGGGAGAGTGTTGTCTACGTACCCTCATAGACCGAAAGCGGAAGCGTTATGACAACGCGGTTGATGTAGTCGTACGTCTTCACGATCCGACCGATCCTAGTACCGAAAGTACGGCACCTCCGCGATCTGCACATGTTCAGCTCGGTGACATTGCTTGCAAGGCTTATAGTGATGTGCATTACCGAGAGGGCCCAGAGATACCTCTCTGACAATCGGAGTGACAAATCCTAATCTCGATCTATGCCAACTCAACAAACACCATCGGAGACACCTGTAGAGCATCTTTATAATCACCCAGTTACGTTGTGATGTTTGATATCACACAAAGTGTTCCTCCGGTATTCGGGAGTTGCATAATCTCACAGTCATAGGAACATGTATAAGTTATGAAGAAAGCAATAGCAACAAACTAAACGATCAAGTGCTAAGCTAACGGAATGGGTCAAGTCAATCACATCATTCTATAATGATGTGATCCCGTTAATCAAATGACAACTCATGTCTATGGTTAGGAAACTTAACCATCTTTGATTGAACAAGCTAGTCAAGTAGAGGCATACTAGTGACACTCTGTTTGTCTATGTATTCACAGATGTACTAAGTTTCCGGTTCATATAATTCAAGCATGAATAATAAACATTTATCATGATATAAGGAAATATAAATAACAACTTTATTATTGCCTCTAGGGCATATTTCCTTCAGTCTCCCACTTGCACTAGAGTCAATAATCTAGATTACACAGTAATGATTCTAACACCCATGGAGTCTTGGTGTTGATCATGTTTTGCTCGTGAGAGAGGCTTAATCAACGGGTCTGCAACATTCAGATCCGTATGTATCTTGCAAATCTCTATGTCTCCCTCCTTGACTTGATCGCGGATGGAATTGAAGCGTCTCTTGATGTGCTTGGTTCTCTTGTGAAATCTGGATTCCTTTACCAAGGCAATTGCACCAGTATTGTCACAAAAGATTTTCATTGGACCCCATGCACTAGGTATGACACCTAGATCGGATATGAACTCCTTCATCCAGACTCCTTCATTTTCTTCTTCCGAAGCAGCTATGTACTCCGCTTCACACGTAGATCCTGCCACAACGCTTTGCTTAGAACTGCACCAACTTACAGCTCCACCATTCAATATAAATACGTATCCGGTTTGTGACTTAGAGTCATCCGGATCAGTGTCAAAGCTTGCATCGATGTAACCATTTACGACGAGCTCTTTGTCACCTCCATAAACGAGAAACATATCCTTAGTCCTTTTCAGGTATTTCAGGATGTTCTTGACCGCTTTCCAGTGATCCACTCCTGGATTACTTTGGTACCTCCCTGCTAAACTAATAGCAAGGCACACATTAGGTTTGGTACATAGCATTGCATACATGATAGAACCTATGGCTGAAGCATAGGGAATGACTTTCATTTTCTCTCTATCTTCTGCAGTGGTCGGGCATTGAGTCTGACTCAACTTCACACCTTGTAACACAGGCAAGAACCCTTTCTTTGCTTGATCCATTTTGAACTTATTCAAAACTTTGTCAAGGTATGTGCTTTGTGAAAGTCCAATTAAGCGTCTTGATCTATCTCTATAGATCTTGATGCCCAATATATAAGCAGCTTAACCGAGGTATTTCATTGAAAAACTCTTATTCAAGTATCCATTTATGCTATCCAGAAATTCTATATCATTTCCAGTCAACAATATGTCATCCACATATAATATAAGAAATGCTACAGAGCTCCCACTCACTTTCTTGTAAATACAGGCTTCTCCAAAAATCTGTATAAAACCATATGCTTTGATCACACTATCAAAATGTTTATTCCAACTCCGAGATGCTTGCACCAGTCCATAGATGGATCGCTAGAGCTTGCACACTTTGTTAGCATCCTTTGGATTGATAAAACCTTCGGGTTGCATCATATACAACTCTTCTTCCAGAAATCCATTCAGGAATGCAGTCTTTACATCCATTTGCCAAATTTCATAATCATAAAATGCAGCAATTGCTAACATGATTCGAACGGACTTAAGCATCGCTACGGGTGAGAAGGTCTCATCATAGTCAACTCCTTGAACTTGTCGAAAACCTTTCGCAACAAGTCGAGCTTTGTAGACAGTAACATTACCGTCAGCGTCAGTCTTCTTCTTGAAGATCCATTTATTCTCGATGGCTTGCCGATCATCGGGCAAGTCAACCAAAGTCCACACTTTGTTCTCATACATCGATCCCATCTCAAATTTCATGGCCTAAAGCCATTTCGCGGAATCTGGGCTCATCATCGCTTCCTCATAGTTCATAGGTTCGTCATGGTCAAGTAACATGACCTCCAGAACCGGATTACCGTACCACTCTGGTGTGGATCTTACTCTGGTTGACCTACGAGGTTCAGTAGTAACTTGATCTGAAGTTACATGATCATCATCATTAGCTTCCTCACTAATTGATGTAGTAGTCACAAGAGCTGATTTCTGTGATGAACTACTTTCCAATAAGGGAGTAGCTACAGTTACCTCATCAAGTTCTACTTTCCTCCCACTCACTTGTATGGAGAGAAACTCCTTCTCTAGAAAGGATCCATTCTTAGCAACGAATGTCTTGCCTTCGGATCTGTGATAGAAGGTGTACTCAACAGTCTCCTTTGGGTATCCTATGAAGACACATTTCTCCGATTTGGGTTCAAGCTTATCAGGTTGAAGCTTTTTCACATAAGCATCGCAGCCCCAAACTTTAAGAAATGACAACTTCGATTTCTTGCCAAACCACAGTTCATAAGGTGTCGTCTCAACGGATTTAGATGGTGCCCTATTTAACGTGAATGCAGCTGTCTCTAAAGCATAACCCCAAAATGATAGCGGTAAATCAGTAAGAGACATCATAGATCGCACCATATCTAATAAAGTACGATTACGACATTCAGACACACCATTACGCGGTGGTGTTTCGGGCGGTGTGAGTTGCGAAACTATTCCGCTTTGTTTCAAATGAAGACCAAACTCGTAACTCAAATATTCTCCTCCACGATTAGATCGCCGAAACTTTATTTTCTTGTTACGATGATTTTCCACTTCACTCTGAAATTCTTTGAACTTTTCAAATGTTTCAGACTTATATTTCATCAAGTAGATATACCCATATCTGCTCAAATCATCTGTGAAGGTCAGAAAATAATGATACCCGCCGCGAGCCTCAATGTTCATCGGACCACATACATCAGTATGTATGATTTCCAACAAATCTGTTGCTCGCGCCATTGTTCCGAAGAACGGAGTTTTAGTCATCTTGCCCATGAGGCATGGTTCGCAAGTACCAAGTGATTCATAGTCAAGTGATTCCAAAAGTCCATCAGTATGGAGTTTCTTCATGCGCTTTACACCAATATGACCCAAATGGCAGTGCCACAAATAAGTTGCACTATCATTATCAACTCTGCATCTTTTGGTTTTAATATTATGAATATGTGTGTCACTACTATCGAGATTCATCAAAAATAGACCACTGTTCAAGGGTGCATGACCACAAAAGATATTACTCATATAAATAGAACAACCATTATTCTCGGATTTAAATGAATAACCGTCTCGCATCAAACAAGATCCAGATATAATGTTCATGCTTAACGCTGGCACCAAATAACAATTATTCGGGTCTAAAACTAATCCCGAAGGTAGATGTAGAGGTAGCGTGCCGACGGTGATCACATCAACTTTGGAACCATTTCCCACGCGCATCGTCACCTCGTCCTTAGCCAATCTTCGCTTAATCCGTAGTCCCTGTTTCGAGTTGCAAATATTAGCAACAAAACCAGTATCAAATACCCAGGCACTACTACGAGCATTAGTAAGGTACACATCAATAACATGTATATCACAGATACCTTTGTTCACCTAGCCATCCTTCTTATCCGCCAAATACTTGGGGCAGTTCCGCTTCTAGTGACCAGTCCCTTTGCAGTAGAAGCACTCAGTCTCAGGCTTAGGTCCAGACTTGGGCTTCTTCACTTGAGCAGCAACTTGCTTGCCATTCTTCTTGAAGTTCCCCTTCTTTCCTTTACCCTTTTTCTTGAAACTGGTGGTCTTGTTGACCATCAACACTTGATGCTCCTTCTTGATTTCTACTTCCGCAGCCTTTAGCATTGCGAAGAGCTCGGGAATCGTCTTATCCATCCCTTGCATGTTATAGTTCATCATGAAGCTTTTGTAGCTTGGTGGCAGTGATTGAAGAACTCTGTCAATGACACTATCAACCGGAAGATTAACTCCCAGCTGAGTCAAGTGATTATGATACCCAGACATTTTGAGTATATGCTCACTGACAGAACTATTCTCCTCCATTTTGCAGCTATAGAACTTATTGGAGACTTCATATCTCTCAGTCCGGGCATTTGCTTGAAATATTAACTTCAACTCCTAGAACATCTCATATGCTCCATGACATTCAAAACGTCGTTGACGTCCCGGTTCTAAGCCGTAAAGGATGGCACACTGAACTATCGAGTAGTCATCAGCTTTCCTCTGCCACGCGTTCACAACGTCCGGCATTGCTCCTGCAGCGGGTCTTGCACCTAGCGGTGCTTCCAGGACGTAATTCTTCTGTGCAGCAATGAGGATAATACTAAGGTTACGGACCCAGTCCGTATAGTTGCTACCATCATCTTTCAACTTAGCTTTCTCTATGAACGCATTAAAATTCAAAGGAACAGTATCACGGGCCATTGATCTACAAAAACATAGACGTGCAAAACACTATCAGGTACTAAGTTCATGATAAATTAAAGTTCAATTAATCATATTACTTAAGAACTCCCACTTAGATAGACATCCCTCTAATCATCTAAGTGATCACGTGATCCAAATCAACTAAGCCATGTCCGATCATCATGTGAGATGGAGTAGTTTTCAATGGTGAACATCACTATGTTGATCATATCTACTATATGATTCACGCTCGACCATTCGGTCTTAGTGTTCCGAGGCCATATCTGCATATGTTAGGCTCGTCAAGTTTAACCCGAGTATTCTGCGTGTGCAAAACTGGCTTGCACCCGTTGTATGTGAACGTAGAGCTTATCACACCCGATCAGCACGTGGTGTCTCAGCACGACGAACTTTTGCAACGGTGCATACTCAGGGACTTGTACCTTGAAATTTAGTGAGAGATCATCTTATAATGCTACCATCAAACGAAGCAAAATAAGATGCATAAAGGATAAACATCACATGCAATCAATATAAGTGATATGATATGGGCCATCATCATCTTGTGCCTTTGATCTCCATCTCCAAAGCACCGTCATGATCACCATCGTCACCGGTGTGACACCTTGATGTCCATCGTAGCATCGTTGGCGTCTCACCAACTATTGCTTCTACGACTATCGCTACCGGTTAGTGATAAAGTAAAAACAATTACAGGGCGATTGCATTGCATACCATAAAGCAACAACCATATGGCTCCTGCCAGTTGCCGATAACTCTGTTACAAAACATGATCATCTCATACAATAAAATTTAGCATCATGTCTTGACCATATCACATCACAACATGCCCTGCAAAAACAAGTTAGACGCCCTCTACTTTGTTGTTGCAAGTTTTACGTGGCTGCTACGGGCTGAGCAAGAACCGTTCTTACCAATGCATCAAAACCACAACGATTTTTCGTCCAAGTGTGATGTTTTAACCTTCAACAAGGACCGGGCATAGCCACACTCGATTCAACTAAAGTTGGAGAAACTGACACCCACCAACCACCTGTGTGCAAAGCACGTCGGTAGAACCAGTCTCGCGTAAGCGTACGTGTAATGTCAGTCCGGGACGCTTCATCCAACAATACCGCCGAATCAAAGTATGACATGCTGGTAAGCAGTATGACTATTATCGCCCACAACTCTTTGTGTTCTACTTGTGCATATAACATCTACGCATAGACCTGGGATGCCACTGTTGGGGAACGCAGTAATTTCAAAAAAATTCCTACGCACACACAAGATCCATCTAGGTGATGCATAGCAACGAGAGGGGAGAGTGTTGTCTACGTACCCTCGTAAACCGAAAGCGGAAGCGTTATCACAACGCGGTTGATGTAGTCGTACGTCTTCACGATCCGACCGATCCTAGTACCGAAAGTACGGCACCTCCGCGATCTGCACACGTTCAGCTCGGTGACATCCCACAAACTCTAGATCCAGCTGAGGTCGAAGGAGAGTTTCGTCAGCGTGATGGCGTGATGACGGTGATGATGAAGTTACGGACGCAGGGCTTCGCCTAAGCACTACAACGATATGACCGAGGTGGAAATCTATGGAGGGGGGCACTGCACATGGCTAAACAATCAACTTGTGTGTCTATGGGGTGCCCCCTTCCCCCGTATATAAAGGAGTGGAGGAGGGGAGGGCCGGCCCTCTCATGGCGCGCCCAAGGGGGGAGTCCTACTCCCGGTGGGAGTAGGATTCCCCATTCCCTAGTTGGAGTAGGAGAGGAAGGAAGGAGGAGAGAGGGAGAAGGAAAGGGGGGCCGACCCCCTACCCCAATTCGGATTGGGCTTGGGGGGGTGCGCCCCCACCTTGGCCGCCTCCTCCTCTCTCCTGCTAAGGCCCATATGCTCCCCGGGGAGTTCCGGTAACCCTCCGGTACTCCAGTAAATACCCGAACTCACATGGAACCATTCCGATGTCCAAATATAGGCTTCCAATATATCGATCTTTATGTCTCGACCATTTCGAGACTCCTCGACATGTCCGTGATCATATCCGGGACTCCGAACAATATTCGGTACATTAAAACACATAAACTCATAATACCGATCGTCACCGAACGTTAAGCGTGCGGACCCTGCGGGTTTGAGAACTATGTAGACATGACCGAGACTCATCTCCGGTAAATAACCAATAGCGGAACCTGGATACTCATATTGGTTCCTACATATTTTACGAAGATCTTTATCGGTCAAAACCGCATAACAACATATGTTGTTCCCTTTGTCATCGGTATGTTACTTGCCCCAGATTCGATCGTCGGTATCTCAATACCTAGTTCAATCTTGTTACCGACAAGTCTCTTTACTCGTTCTGTAATGCATCATCCTGCAACTAACTCATTAGTCACATTTCTTGCAAGGCTTATAGTGATGTGCATTACCGAGAGGGCCCAGAGATACCTCTCCGACAATCGGAGTGACAAATCCTAATCTCGATCTATGCCAACTCAACAAACACCATCGGAGACACCTGTAGAGCATCTTTATAATCACCCAGTTACGTTGTGACGTTTGATAGCACACAAAGTGTTCCTCCGGTATTCGGGAGTTGCATAATCTCATAGTCATAGGAACATGTATAAGTTATGAAGAAAGCAATAGCAACAAACTAAACGATCAAGTGCTAAGCTAACAGAATGGGGCAAGTCAATCACATCATTCTCTAATGATGTGATCCCGTTAATTAAATGACAACTCATGTCTATGGTTAGGAAACTTAACCATCTTTGATTGAACGAGCTAGTCAAGTAGAGGCATACTAGTGACACTCTGTTTGTCTATGTATTCACAGATGTACTAAGTTTCCGGTTAATACAATTCTAGCATGAATAATAAACATTTATCATGATATAAGGAAATATAAATAACAACTTTATTATTGCCTCTAGGGCATATTTCCATCACTCGTCTACCACTACCACTTGGCCACAAAGCCTTGCGAGCCTTTCGCCAGATTTGTCAATAGCCTCGACTACACTTCCGCTACGATGGACACCAACAATGATCTAAAAGTGCTCAAGATTTTGGGCTTAGCCTGCCAAAATCTTGTTGACATCCGTGACCACTACACGGTCTAGGGAAACATGAAGAACAATCAGGACTCCCTGGTTGACCTCGCCTCGACCATCATCGACCCCTACTACATGAAGATGAAGGATGAGAGCAAGAAGGACAACATCACCTGGCACAGTGCCTGGGAGCAGAGACTGGATGAAGAACACGTCAAGTACGCGGCCAAGGACACGTACACAAGCCACAAGATGTACATGTGGATCGTTGACATGAGGAAGTGCCTTCGTCCTGCCCCAGAGAAGGGATCGAGCCACAGAGCAGTGGCGACAGTGTCACTAGAAGAAGATAATTAGATAACTATTTCTCCTAGTTTAGAATGCATGTAATTTGTTTATTGAGGTGTGTGTCAATGTTTTGTATAGTCACTTATGTAATTGGATGTTTATTTTTGTTATATGTGTTGTTCTTCTTTAGACAGAGCAAATCATATCGCACACGGAGTAAACTAGGGAACTCGTCGGTGTTGATTTCATCAATCGCTGACAATTGTATAGCAGCAAACGTTTGCCCACAACACACACGGCTATTAGCAGCAATCGTCTGTATTATTATCGGTCTTCGCACACAAGTCTGATTACGGACCTGTTTGTCGTATATCACACACTGTTGTTAAGTTGAACCATTTATGTTGTCTTGGCTCATTGCAAACAGTTCATCTGTGTGAACTGTATGTCGTATATCGCACACACCTTGATCTGTCTAACCTTTTCTATTTTGTTGCCTAATCACAAATAGTTCATCCGAATGAACTGTATGTCGTATATCGCACACATTTACATTTGTCGGACTGTTTCTGTTGTTATGCTCATCGCAAACAGTTCGTATGGGTCAACTGTATGCCACGTATCGCACAGACAACTCTAATATGAATCGTGTTTGATGTCTCTGCCATCACAAACAGTTCGTATCATTTTTTATGGTTTTCTTACACCATCATTTCCGGTTAATGCATCGCACACAGTTTCGTCGTAGGGTTTCTAATTGTAGTGTCGCATTAGCAGCATCCTGCAGTAGTGGTCATAGCATCAAGACAAGTAGCAAGCAAAGATAATAATGTTATCAAAGGTAATGATCATCTTGCCTGGGATCCCGCTTGGAAGAAGATCGAGTCCATAAAGTAGTCGAACAAGGATAGTCGAATGAATCCTCACACTCTGTATCGTAACTGGAAATTATCAAGAAGAAGCAAACAGTATGGTAAACACACATATCATAACCATGGCATGATGCACACCCAAGTATGATGCATATCCGGTTTAATGATTCACCTCATGGCCATTTGCAACAATCAAATAAGTGAAACTCAATATGCAACAAGTTGCAAATTGATGAAACTCCACATTCAAATATCGCGTTCCATCCCGTTTAGCTGCTCATGAATATTAAATGTTGGTTAACATGGCAAGAGGTGAAGCATGAGCAAACTACCTATCTAGGCAAGTTTAAATGAGGCCAGAAACAACACATAACAATCCAGAAAATCCCTTTGTGCAATTTTCGAATTTGGTATTGTTCTGCCCTAAAACATATTTTAGAGTTGTTAAACATGCAAAGCAAGTGCACCATGTTATTATACATGTTTTTCTAGGCCATTGACATACATAGTTTATTTAGTTCGGAGCTACGGTTATTTAGTTATGAAATAAACCATTTTAGCACGTTATTTGGCAAATTAATGCAAACAACAACTTAAATATTTTTAAGATGTGTGAAAGTTGCATATTGTGAAACTACATGAAATTCTACGCATTTTACATACATAGATCATTTTAATCCGATGCACCATTGTGCAGTTATTAAATGCATGAAATAGGACTTTAATGTAAAACAATTTTCCTTTGGATTAATAGGCAAATTCGTCCAGGGGGAAATATGTCCTGGGCCGAATCAGCTGAGCGTTGTATATTACACTGTGTGCGCAAGCGCTGGATAGGCAGAGGAGGGAAGTCACCTTGTGGGCTGAGGCCCAGTCGGTGGAGCTGGCCGGCTGGAGCGAGGAGCTGGGCCGGCTCGAGTTGTCGTGGAAGAAGTGGCCCACGCGGCTGGCTTGATGGCTGGATGCACGTGCATCTCGGTGCTGGAGACCGGGGTTCCTATACGGCGCGTACCGCTCCGGGGAGCGACGTAGCGCGTACCCTCCCCCCCCCCCCCTCGCTCGCTGCTGTGAACATGGGCCGACCCATTTCGGGGTTTCACCCCCAACCGGTTTTGGGAAGGTTCTAGAAGCTTCCCTGAACCGGGTTTTTCTTTTTTTCGTTTTCTTTTGTCTTTTTCTTTTCGTTTTTTCTTTACTTATATGTTTTCATTTTTACTCTTTTTTCCAAATTCCGAAAATCTATTCATTTGTGATTTATTTTTTAAGTTGTTAACTTTTTTTTGGAATGATGAACATTTTTTCAAAACCGTGGTTTTATTTTTACTAATTCGTGTACATTCTCCAAAATCATGAACATTTTTTTGTAACCGTGAACACTTTTGGTAACTCACGAACATTTTTTCAAAATTGTGAACATTTTCTTAATATTTTTTAGAAATTCGTGAACATTCTCTTAAGTCATGAACATGTTTTTGAATTCATGAATTTTTTTTCTAAATAATGAACATTTTAAAATAATAGACTAAAATTCCAAAATCTTGTACTTTTTTTCCATATTTGTGAACAATTTATAAAATTAGTGAACATTTGTTTTTGAATCATGAACATTTTTTTTTCAAATTCGTGAACATTTTTCGAATTAGCGAACATTTGTTTTGAATCGTGAACATTTCTTTTCAAATTTGTGAACATTTTTCGAATTAGCGAACATTTTCTTGAATCACGGACATTTTTTTCAAATTCACGAACATTTTTTGTATTAGCGAACATTTTTTTGAATCGTGAACATTTTACTCAAATTCATGAATATTTTTCGAATTAGCAAACTTTTTTTGAATCATGAACATTTTTTTCAAATTCGCAAACATTTTTTGAATTACTGAACATTTTTTCAAATTCGTTAACATTTTTCAAATTAGCGAGCATTTTTTTGAATCATGAACATTTTTTTCAAATCCACAAACATGTTTTTGAATCATGATTTTTTCAAAATCATGAACATTTTTTGAGTTTGTGGACATCTTTTACAAATTCATGAACAGTTTTTGAATTCCTGAGCATTTTTCTCTAATCATGAATACGTTTTGAAATCTTGATTATTTCTTAAAATTAGCAACTTTTTCTGAAATTTTAGAACTTTTTGATATCCCGAATTACTGTAAAAAAAGGAAAAAGCAAAAAAACAAGGCGGCGTGCGCGCTCGCTTCTTCTGCAGCCCGTAGGTTGCCATATAGGCGCTCCCGCTGGAGACGTCGTCTCCAGGACGCAGTGATGGCCGGTGGCGGCTAGGACTCAGGCGGTGCAGGGGACGACAAAGGAGGAACGGAAACGGGTGACGGAGGTTGGTCCCGTCCAGATCCAGCTGGATTCGAGGCGGGGCAGGCGACGGCGGCGATAGAGCTGCTTCGGGCGGCCTCATGGCGCTGCTCTGAAAGAGAAAAGACAAAGGGAGACTAGCCAGTTTAGAGGAGGAAGGAGAGGGAAACACGAAGAGAAAGAGGAGGCGGGCGGCGGCTCATCTGCTCGTCGGCAGCAGCTAAATGGAGGCGGGTCAAGGCAGAGGACGACCGGCGCTGGGGTGAGGAAACGGGGAGGCGCCGCTCAGGAGCGGAGGTGCTCGGGTACGAGCGCGAGGCTAGAGCAGCGGGAGCTCGGGGATGGGGATCTCCTGCTCGGGCACGGTGCTCCACAAGCACCGGTGCAGGGGCATGAGGTGGGCTGGAGGCTGGTGGAGGATCGGGCACCTGGAGGACTACAGCACTAGTTGGGCAGGGATGCAGGTCGAGGAATGTGGGTGGCGCTGGTTCATGGATCAATGGATGGAAGTGGATCTGGAGTCGACCCCTTAGGTGGGAGAAGAGAGTGGCGGCTCGAGGGAGGATGGGATAAGGTCCTAGGTTTTAGGTT
This sequence comes from Triticum aestivum, assembly GCF_018294505.1. Lineage (NCBI taxonomy): Eukaryota > Viridiplantae > Streptophyta > Magnoliopsida > Poales > Poaceae > Triticum > Triticum aestivum. The sequence goes on along the minus strand of NC_057814.1, from coordinate 309,498,018 downwards.
TGGTGTAGTAGGTGGTATATATATAGAAAGGAAAGGAGGGGATTTGGGGCTCTCGGATTTAGATCGGAAGGCTTTGGTGGTCTAAACAAATAAGCAAAGATGTTTGGGTATTTCGGGGTTGACGCGGACTCACTGGTCATGACAAGGCGATTCGGGTTCGGGGAACTTTTCGGGCTAGATTGCAAGGGGTCTGTGGGCTGTGCGAAGAGATATGACGGTCGCGTGCAAGTGCGGTTTGTCTCGGAACGGTCAACGAAGACAACGGAGAGAAGCGGCAATTACGAACGGAAGCAAATTTTGAAGAAAAAAATACGGCAACGGAGTACCGATGCAGTGCGGATGATGACATGATGAATACAACAAACAAACAATTAACGCGGCTAACTCGAGATATAACAAAAGGCATCTGCAGCACCAGTCTCAGACTGTCACAGCTACTGCCCTGCTTGAGTAACATCGTCAATTTCCACTTCATCCACATCTTCCGTGATATATGGACCGTTACGATTATAGGGGGGGTTTCCGTCGGCTTTCAACCTTCAGATTCTTCTCCAGTCTCACCGCATGCATTGCTACTACGGGGGTATTTAGTATCATGATTATTTAGGAAAGATAGAATAGACTAGGATTTATTCTAACTTGTCTTATACTTCAAAAACGTCATGTACCCCCTCCCTTTCTCTCTCTCTCTCTCTCTCTGTCTCTCTCTCTCTCTATATATATATATATATATAAAATAGGGATTCACTATTATATATATATGATGGGTCTATTCTGCTAACACCCATAAGAGTCTTGTTTTGCACACAAAACGTCTTATTCTCCTAACACTCACCCCCAACACGTGCCCATCCCCACCTTCCTTCCCGAAACACCCGCACCCAATGCCCCGGTCCCCACCTTCTTCCCCGTTGGGCCCCCCGCACCCACCATTTTCCGCGCCGCCCCCACCCCACCTCCTTCCTCATCGGGGACCCCGCACGCCCACCTTCTTCCTCGTCGCCCCACCACAATCCACCTTCTTCCTTTCAGGGGCCCCCGCACCCCCACCTTCTTCCCCGCTGGGCTCCCACAACCCCATGCACCAGCCACCGTAGCCAAGCCCCGCCCAGCAACCACCGGATCCGGCTCCACCTCCCCTCGTCTCCGCTCCCCAATCTCTCTGCCGCCATAAGGGTCCCAGCCGCCCGCCTCTCCCTATGCTACCAAGCCAGATGGCCACATCGACATCAGCTCGATGGGGGGACGTCGTGCGGTTCGCGGGTGTGAGCTCGTAGTTCGCACATCGCTGGTGTACTAGCCTCGTGCCCCCATGGTGTCGCTGCTCGCCATGGATCAAGCAACACACCCACCCCTCGGCCTCCCCTCCCCTCTCCGTCGGATCTTGCTGGAGCACTGCATCTATGCCACCCAGCTCCCCACCCGTCGTCGTGCCTCCCTCGTCAGATCGGGAGCCCAGCCACCCATGTCATCAATGTCGTACTGCCTCCTCCCGCGCGTGCAGTGCACATCCTATCGCGCAGCAGTCAACGGTGGTGGCGCCGGTCCTGCATCCCCCTGGTCCCGATGCCGGCGATGCTGTCTTTGGCGGGGATGAAGCCCGTGCAGTTAAAAAAACATTTTTTGGAGTTTGGATGTGCGGGAAACTGTTACAGTGCATTTTGATTTATTTTTCTTATGTTCACTAATTTTTGAGTGGAATTTTGCTTTTCAGGTTTGGGTGTTGTTCACGCAGTGCAAAGTCCTCTCGACACAGTCCAGAAGCATTTTTCCTTTTTTCAGTTTGGCCTTGTGTTTTATCTGCACTCTGTTGAAGTGGAGTTCATGGCAGATCAATTCATGCAGTTTTGGTCACAATAACGACCAACCTCAGATTCAAAACCGCGCTCCAGATCGCCAGGAGCGAGTTGTCCCTCCTCGCCCTGCAGTCCGGGCGTTCGCGGACTTCAAGTGCGCCTGGGTGCGCGATGTGGTTCGGTGGCGCGTGGTCGTGCAGTTCGTCGTGCACCACCGATTTTCTGGTTTTGTCCGGTTCAGCCACCTCCCAAAATCGGGTGTGAATCGGGTGTGTTTTGGTGCAGTACGCTGCGTTGGAGTACCCTAATGCAGTTCGGCCGGGATAGCATTGCGATTAAGAGTTTAATTTCATGTAGATTGGCAATGCAGTGATGCGCGTGTGTTGTCAAAAACTCGGGTGTGTTTTGGTGCAGTTCGCTAGTCTCCCATTCACAGTACCAATGTCTTGAATAAATTTTCTGAAGAAGACAAAATAGTAGTTAACTCCAATTTGTGTAGCGGCTCATTACCCCTCTGTATGAAGTGCAATTTGTTTCATGTGTTTCAAAATTCAGTCGACTACATCAACACCTGTAGTGTGTTTGGTCCTCGGATGTAGTTCACTTTTCAGAGTGATGTTGTTCACTTCCGCCCAACGTGAAAATGCAGAAGAAAAAACAAGCGAAACAACAAAATAGTAATGCGGTTCACTTGCCCTCGTCTCTGCGATCCACTCTCGTTCATAAAAATGTTGAAAAGGCAACAAAAACTCGCCTGAGAAAGTTTACGTCCGATAAAAGAAATCATGAAGTTCACTATGATGCAGTGTGGTTTTCAGTCGGAAGCAGTGCATTCTTCTCTACGATGCAGTACACACGACGATTTTGGTGTCGCAAAAAACAAAGTGTCCGCATTATGGTAATTTTGAAACTGCTCTTAAACCGTAAGGAATTAGAGATAGTGTTCTACATGAAAAAGTTGCGTCTCGTCGATATCTTTCCAACGGCGTATAATTTTAATCATTCCGACCGGTGGTTTGGAAAAAATCACAAAAAACGGCCGATGCCACTCGAAATCGGCCGCACCATTTTCAAAATTAATTTAAACCCGTAAGGAATCTAAAAAAATTATACATATGAAATTTGTGCCTCGTCTGTAGCTTTCCAACGGCATATCACACGCCTCGTTTTGACAAATAGTTAAAAACTGGAGCAAAAACAGTACCGCAAAATTGCGAAAAATTGAAAAATAGAATTCCGCGATTTAGTAAATTTGAAACTACTCTTAAACTATAACGAATTAGAGAAATTAGTCTAGATGAAAAAGTTGTGCCTCGACATATCTCTCCAATGATGTATCATTTGCTTCATTTTGACGAGCGGTTTAGAAAAAAAATCGCAAAAATACGCTCGCTTCAACTCATCGTGTGTCGCACAATTTTTAAAACTGCTCTTAGACTGTGACAAATCTCCAAAAAAATTTCAAAAAGTGAAGTTGTGCCTAATCCATAGATTTCCAACAATAATTTACACGACTCGTTCTGACAAACGGTTTAAATACGGGAGCCAAAACAGTACCCAAAAAATCGCGTGAAGTTTTTGCGACGAGAAGTTCACTCGTCTCAGTACCGCAGTACTCTTGCTTCAACAGTGACGCGCACTTATGAGCGGTTTAGAATTGCACGCTCAACGCAAGTGCATGCCATTATTGAAGCAACAACACTGTAGTACTGAGACAATTGAACTTCTCATCGCAAAAAACTGCACGCGACTTTTTTGGTGCTATTTTTGCTCCAATTTTAAAACCGTTTGTTGAAACGAGGTGTGTAACATACCGTTGGAAAGCTATGGATTAGGTGCAACTTCACCATGTTGAATTTTGTTTGAGATTCCTCATGGTTTAAGAGCAGTATTGAAAATTATGCGACGCACGACGAGTTGCAGCGAGCGTATTTTCACGATTTTTCCTAAACCGCTTGTCGGAATGAAGCAAATGATACGCCTTGGAAAAACATCGTCGAGGCGCAACTTTTTTATCTATATTAGTTTCTCAAATTCATTACAGTTTAAGAGCTGATTTGAAGTTACTAAATTGCAGAAATTCTGTTTTTCAAATTTTTTCAAATTTTTGGTATTGTTTTTCTCCAGTTTTTTAACCGTTTATCAAAACGTGTTGTGTGATACGCTGTTGGGAAGCTACAAACGAGGCACAACTTCATATGTTTGAGATTCCTTACAGTTTTAAATTAATTTTGAAAATTATGCATCGGATGATGAGTGGCGGCGGTAGTTTTTTCGCTATCTTTTATAAACCGCGCATAGGAATGATTTGGATGATACGCCGTTACGAAGGTATTGATGAAGCATAACTTTTTCATGTAGAACACTCTCTCTAATTCCTTACGGTTTAAGAGCAGTTTTGATTTTACCGAAATGCGGACACTGTTTTTCGTGACACAAAATCGACGGGTGAACTGCAACAGAAAGAAAACCCATTGCTTTAGACAGAAAACCGCACTGCATCAGATGGGCAAGCGAACTGCATGAATTCCATCTAATGCAGTGCAACCACACGACGGCCTATGGCAAACAGTATTTTCCATGTTGTGGGCTTCATGTCGCTGGCCAGTGGATCCACTCCCGCACTGTAACATGTTGCACAACCAGGTGTACTACACTGACGAACCAAGCGAACCGCCTTGTACAAGCAAGCAAAATTCTGAATAACATTCACCAAAACAAATATGATTAACACAGAAAAAACAAACAGCAAGGGCATCCACAGATGAACCGCACTGCGGATCGACAGAATCACCGATTAACAAAGATAAGGAATACCAAAACCGCAACGGGGCTAGTTCAGAAAAAAGAAAAAGAAAAAGCACAACGGGGCACAACCCGAATTACAGGATTGTGATATCCAGAGGCAGAAGTGCCACCGCGAACTCCCTCGCCGTCCTTCTCTCTGCCAATAAGTGAAGCGCGAAGTGGTAGAAGTGAACTGCAGACACCATCACGAAAAGGACCGGACGGAGAGGATTCAACCGCGAGCAAGCGGTCGCAAGGGAGTTTGGCCCAATGTGGCGCTGGTGGACGCAGGTTGGAGAAGCACCCCGTCGGAGTCAGATCCACGTGGGGAGCTTTTGGGGGAGGCGAACTGGACACCAATGGGGAGGCAGGGAGCGCCGCCTCCGCATTGCGTGCCTCGTGGAGCCGGACTGCAACTTCGCTCTCCGTAGCGTCGTCGTCGGGGAGTCCATGGTGGCCGACGCATGGGGTCTGCGAGCCCGGCGGGGAAGAAGTTGAGGGTGCGGGGGACCCTTCAAAGAAGAAGGTGGGATGTGGGGGCATGGGGACCACGGGGCATCACAGATCGGGCGCTCCAGGGCGGTGGCTCGCGCCATGATGTCGCGACAGTGGTGGGGTGATGCGTTCGGGAAAGAGAAGCATGCCGGGCGGGCATGAGAGGAGGCGCAGTGGCCATTGGGCTTTGGGTGTGGTGGGTGGAGTGTCGGTCGGGGTGAGAGGAGGCGCGACGGATGGGGGGAGAGGAGTCATGGTGGCGCTATCGGCGATGGTGGAAGGAGGTAGGTGGTGGAGCCGTGAGGGAAGGTAGGAGAAGGAGTCCTAGAGTCGTGAGGCGAGGTAGGGCGGCCAACGGCGCGGCGCTTCGGGGCTGCCGGCGGCACAGGGCGGGGTGGCGGCGGGGGAGTTGCTCGGAGAGAGAGAGGAGGTCGTGGGATGGTGTGTGGATCTAACGAATGGATAAGTGCGGTGTGTGTGGGTTCAGGTTTTGCTTTTGCAGTTTTTCTCTAGTGGCTATGCGGTCCGGTTCACGGGATGGGATGTTAGCAGAATAAGCGCAGGTGTTAGGAGAATATAGTAATGTGGTATCGAAAATATAGTTAGTTTTTTTCTAAAAATGTAGTAAATTATAAACTTGGATAATGAAGAAAATATTTTCAGAATTACTATATTTTTTACACCATTTTACTAGAATTTGTATGTAGCGTTACTAGGGCTGTAGAATAAGCTATTCTACACTCATGCTTAGAATAGCGCTACCGGAACTTATTTTTCTAACACCGGAGCCTTATTCTGCTACACTGAAGGAACTGCCCTACCCCATCCCACCTCGCCTCCTTCCTCCAGCACGGCCAGAGACCATCCTCCACCACGGGCGGTTGGGGCCGGCATGCCGCTAACTCGCTCCAACCGCCGGCGCGAACCCGCGGTCATGGCGGGATCCGTTCGCCACCGGCCCCCGGCACGGCCTCCTCCACCGGATCCGGCCTCCACCGCCCCGGGAACCTGGATCTCGGCCACCTTGGGGGCCCCACGCCCTGCAGCCTGCCGGGAATACGTAGGTGAGGTCCATCTCATGAAGGTGCGCACCGGCCTCCCCCCACCAACGACGATGTCGTGGTGCCAGTATCCGGTGATGTACCTCCCGTGCATCGCCAGATTTAGTAAACAGATGGACTCCTCCTCCTCCTCCATTCGGCAGTCCGGTGGCATGGGATGCAGTCCGTGGCCTCACGACATGAATTCCACCGCCTCGGTCAGTGAAGTCTAGTTCGTGGCCTCACAGCGTGAGCCATACGGGATTCCTCCTTGTTGAAAAATGGAGGGGTTTGGTTGCCTATGATTGTTTCGTTCATCGCCGTGGCCCGAATGGCAAGACGGGTGGCACCTACGGGCGTGTAGTACGGCCAACGGTGACGTGCAGTACGTGACGAGCAAGCATGGTGTGCGATTCAACCTTGCGGGTGCTGCAGTTTGGCAGCATGGGAGCAAACCATATGCGGTTCCCTGTGAAAATGATGAAGAGAAAGAAGATGCGGTTTGCTTCAGACTTGTTTTGTTCGATTCTTTCTTCATGCAGTTAAGTGCTCTTTTGCACCTTTCAGCTGTCTAGTGTGCTGCTGAAAACAAAACATACTCTTTTTGTTTAGAAACTCATATTTCTTGTAGTTTTTATTTCTAAAAAAGGTAGTCCATCTCAACAAACAAAGGAAGTTGGCATTAAAGCAACAACTAACGCGGTTCACTCCGATAATAAGAAAATGTAAAAAAACAAAAAAGAGTCTGTAGAATGCAGCTCACATGTCGATGCTTTGTAGTACAGCCTCTGGGTGAAAAAACATAGTGGGACGTCTGAGAAATTCAGTTGTGCAACAAAAAGAAAGATGAAAACTGATGTAATTCACTCCCCTCGTCACCCCTCTCGCGTTCACATATTTTGTGCTTCTAGTTCACTCAGTAAAAAAAGGAAAAAAGGACCTGTGCTCAAAGGCGCATGCAACCCACGTCGAGGAGCCCATGTGGTTCACTTTGCTCTCTCAAAAAAAGAGGATAGGGTGACATCTCTCTATGTACTCGTGCACAACAAAAAAGCAATCTAAAAATAGTGATAAGTAACAACAAAAAGAGAGGGGAAACAGTGATGCGGTTATCTTATTCCTATTTGCGGTTCATTTTTCCAAAGCATTCAGTTCACTCGCCCTATCCACTCGCGGTCTGAACTCTTTAAATAATTTCTTTTAGGAAATAGCGTAGTTCACTACACTCGACCTAGCGGTCCAGAAGCATTTAGAAAAAGTTTAGTGCGCTTCACTCTATTCATAAAAAAAGTTATAAAAAGGACAAAAGAAATCATGCATTCCACTTGCCCGTCCGATGAAGTGCGATGTTCGGTCTGAAGCGGTGCGGTACAGACTTCTGCTTTCACACAAAAAAACAAATTTGTAAAATAAATAGTGCAGTTCACTCACTTCGTCCTCGCCGTCCATATTTACATTCATTACATGTTGTGGGAGAACAAAAAAACAACGAGAAAAAAAGAAGAAAAGCACACAAAAAATGTAGTCCACTCGGTCTCATCAATGTGGTTCACTACTCTCGACTCTGTAGTCCACTCCCACTAACAAGGATGTGCACGGGGTAGAGAAAACCTAGTTCACTCCTATGGTTCAGTTTGTAAAACGATGAAACAAAAAGAAAAACATCGCAAGAAGGTAGCTTGTTTTTAGATGTAGTTCACTAGTTTATGCCCTGCCATTCACTTTTGATAATGATGTTGTTCAGTTGCGCCCAACGTGAAGTGTGAAAAATGAGAAACAACAAAAAGAGTAATGTAGTTCACTTTTCGATAGTGTTGTGATTCACTTGCCCTCGTCTCTACGGTCCACTCTCGTTCTTAAAAAAAGTTAGAAAAAGGTACAAAAGAAATAATGCAGTTTACTCGCTCATCTGACGTAGTGCGGTTTTCAATGTGAAGCGGTGCCTCTTTTGTCTGACGAAGTTTACGTGTCAATTTTGGTGTCGCGAAAAACAGAGTGTCCGCATTTTGGTAATTTTAAAACTACTCTTAAACCATAAGGCACTAGAGAGATTATTCTATATGAAAAAGTTGCGTTTCGTCGATATCTTTCCAACAGCGTATCATTTGAATCATTCCGACCAGCTGTTTGTAAAAAATCACGAAAAAACGGCCGCTACCACTCGTCGTCAGCGGCACCATTTTCAAAATTAATTTAAAACCGTAAGGAATGTCAAAAAAATTCTACATATAGAAGTTGCGGCTTGTCCGTAGCTTTCCGGCGGCGTATCACATGCCTCGTTTCGACAAACGGTTAAAAAAGTGGAGCTAAAACAATACAGAAAAATTGCAAAACTTTGAAAAAACAAAATTTCACGATTTAGTAATTTGAAAGTACTCTTATACCGTAACGAATTAGAGAAGGAAAAATATATGAAAAATTTACGCCTCGATCATATCTTTCCAATGGCTTATCATTTTCTTCATTCCGACGAGCGGTTTACAAAAAATGCAAAAATACGCTCGCTGCCACTCGTCGAGCGCCTCACCGTTTTCAAAACTTCTCTTAAACCGTGAGGAATCTCGAAAAAAATTCTACATGGCAAAGTTGCTCATAATCCATAGCTTCCAACAGTATATTACATGCCTCGTTCAGACAAACGGTTTAAAAATTGAAGCAAAAAACTGTACCAAAAAGGTGTGTGCAGTTTTTTTTTGCGACTAGAAGTTCACTAGTCTCAGTACTGCAATGCTTTTGCTTCAACAACGCCGTGCACTTGCCTTGAGCGTGCAGTTCGAAAGTTGGAAGGAATATTAGCAGAATAGACCATATATATACATCTGGGCTATTCTGTTTCGCGTAACAGAATATCTGTTACCCTACTTGAACTGACGAAGTTTACAGGTTGGACTGACATGGTTTGCTACCTGAACTGATCTTCCTGCATCTTCGACGGACGGAAACATGGGATTCAACGGGGAGCTTTGGGGGGGTTCTCCGGCACGGTGCTGCGGGCCATTCGTTGCCAGAGGATACATGTACGGGGTTCCGCACATGCACGCGCTCACCTGGTCTTGTTTTCCGATCTCAAGTCACCGGAGGTGACGGCGTGGGCATTTGGCGGCGGAGGTGTTGCGGGCGTTTGTGTTTACCGTGGTTTCCATAGCTGTCGATTTTACGTCCGCTTTGTTGTTTCATGTGTATTGGGATGTGAATGATCGGTGTGTTAGAGTTTTTGGAGATTCTTTTCACTGTAATTTCTGATTATGAGTTTTGGTGTTCTTGGTCATTGGCCATGTCCGCCATGCAAATGTGTTCTTTTTCTGATGCTTTATTTTCGAATTGGCGTTGCAGGCAGAGAGATGAGGATTGTATGAATAGATTTGTGTTGTCAATTTTGCTTCTTGAGTTGTTTCTACCCCGGATTCCCATGTGATTTGGTCGTTGGCGGAGATGGTGTATGGTGGCTGACTGTAGCCTATGATTTCTTGTAATATGGTCAAACTATGTAATGAAGTAGCATGTTTTTCAGTGTTGTTTGAATGGCTACCGTATGTGTAGTTGGACTGCTCCGTGTCAAAGTTGTATTACTATGCGTTGACATCGGAGTAAGTAGTTTCTACTGGCTGCCTACCCAACCACCTGCACTTTGAATATAAAGCCCCTGCCCTCTATCACTTTCATTCCACCAGCTGCTACCAAAGAAAAGCCAGATGGATCCTGAGCTAGGAGAGGTCACAGAGGAGGAGGGGGATGTCGTCGATGTGAGGGCTACAGTAGTAGAGCGGAGGAGGAGGAGGAGGCGCAGGCGCAGGCAGAGGGCACGACATGCTGCCGAGGAGGAAGTGGAGGCAGAGTTCAACAGACGCCTTGCCCGCGAGGTGATGGATACTTGCAACTCCAATGAACTGGAGCTACTTTTCCCAGAGGGCATGGGAAGGAACCATATACAGATCATCAGTTGGGCTAGGGTGAGAGCAGCCATAGCTCCACATCCATCCACCAGGGCTAAATGGCGTCGTTTCTTTGATCGTTATGACTGAAGTACTGAATTTTTGTGTTTCTAAGACTTTGTTGTGAGGGAGCAGATGGTTGAATGACTAAATTAATTCAACTGTCTACCTCTAAATGAGTTGTTTTATCTACATATGTTTGTTATGTGCAGTTTGAACTGCTACCTTATGTACTCTACAACAATTATTTTAAACTGCTACTTTATCTGAAGTTGAAATGTTTTCTAGTCAATGTTATATGACTTGTATACTAACTATTTTCTACTAGCTGGCCGCCCACCTGCCTATTTATTATTTTTATAATTTGCGAGTCTTCCTGGCTATAATTCTATCCATCTATTTGTTGTGTGAGGCTCAGTCTCCCCCTCTATTTTCTTCCTTCTTCCAGAATCAGATCTAGGTTCCTCCCTCTTCTCTCTGTTGTTTTCTTCCCTTTTCCTGTGTTTCCCATGGAGGATTGTTCATGCGGATGTCTCGCAAAGATGGTGCGCATAGCTGACGGCTATGTGTACGAATCTGTTTTGGAGCTCACCGAGAGTCAGCGCCGTGGGCAACTTTCGTGTCTGCTGTACAGCAACCATGGGTTTCCTGCACGCTATGTTTGTCGCCTGACGGTTGGGGACTTGGAGGAATCATGTGTATGTGTTTTCTTCTTTTTGTAGGTCTCGTTTTGAATCCCATGGACAAAATTTATAGTTTAGTTTTATCAATAGTTTGTCTATCATTTCTATTTGGTTTTATCAGAAGTTAACTGTAGGGATTTGTGTGTGTATTTATTCATCTAAACAGTATTGATCCATTTTTGTATAATCCTTGTTCTATTTTTTCAGATGTTTTACTATAGGGGTATTGATATGTATATTTCTTCAGTTTAGTCAGGACATACGACTAGTTAGTTTGGTGTTTTTGTTTTGGTTCAGATATTTCTTTTCACTTTGTTATGCAACAATTCCTAGATCTGTGCAAATATTCAGTTATGTCAGGTGTTCACTTTATTTTCTACTCCCATCACTGGTGCGCGTCGGTCCTAAACAAACGGTTTTTAACCCCTTTCCGCGACGGCATCTGGAACCGTCGCCAAGTGAGTGTGGGCGATAGGGGGTCCTTCCCACACGACCCAGAAACCATCAGGGATATGCCCTCCTGGCACACACGTTCGGCAAAATGAGGTTGTGTGCGACCGGCGAGCGCGCAAATACGGAAATACATACAGTATAGCTAAAAATACAATTATACGGTGAAACTGTTTCCGGTCGCAAGTACATCCCACACAGTCAGTCCCCGCTAAATGTTTCCGTTCGTATGTACATCCCACACAGTCGCTCCAAGGAAAACGTTTGCGCAAGGTGGCGTAATGCAAACAGTTTTGAAGAGAATGTCATGTGTGATTGTTCATTGATCCAACACGGTTTATTCCTAGAAACTATGTGCGTTGCCTGAGGTCATCGCCCACTGTGGTTTCTCATTAACCATTTGCAATAGGAAAACCTAATTAGCAAGCTAATTGGGAAATTAGCGGGCTAATTGCCCTATTATTTATAATCCATTTACTAATCTAATTGACATTCATATTAAGCACATAATATATTCCATTTACATATTAAGGAAGCAGGATTTCATAATTGAAATACATCAGAGTACAACATGATATAGCTACAGCACTCCGCTACCCCATTACACAACTGCACCAGTAGCAAGTTTCACATGCAACATCTAGAACCTTTCAAAATTAGCATCTTAGACGGTACATAGAGAGATGCATCTTATCTAGAAAACTGCTGAAGCGGAAGGCGAATATTGAGCCTTCATTCATGTTGAAGGTCTTTGCAACTTTAGGCCAGTGCCTGTGGATGATTGACCGTCCATCCTTCGACCTCTTCAGGAACACTTCAATATTGAACCGAAGGTGTTGTATGAAAACTTTCCTCGCCTCCTGACCACAGAGGTGGTTTGAGAGGTAATCATCAGTGAAGCTTGAAAACAAGGATGTGCATAAATATCTTCTCTATATTGGAAATGGGCAAAGGAATACAAAAAGGCAAGGTATAATAGTTAGTACCATCCTGTAAACCTTAGTGCTTCCCATTGTTTCCCTGCAACACATATAAGGTAGTTAGTCATCAGGTTAACTAAGGGTTCGCATGATATCAGTAAAATATGTTGATGATAAATAAGCACATTGCAGATTCATCAGATTAATTCAAGCCACATGGAAAACCCATTTATCCAAACCAAGCATGATTAAGAACTAGGAAATATAGCACTTGTATATGTTTCTCATGTATTAAGTGCAGCCAAATTCGATTTATTCCTCACATGGTATACAATAACAGAATGCAGCCACAGCAATTGAACATCGCATTGCAGAATTGAACCAGGCAGTTAACTACACAGCACAACAAATGAACCAAACATTAACTGAGCACCACATTGCACAATATAACATACTCCTAATAGAAGATCAGACAGTTAACCAAACCAAGCATGCTTAACAACTTGGAAATATAGCAATTGTATTTGTTTCTCATGTATTTAGTACAGCCAAATTCGATTTATTCCTCACATGGTATACAATAACAGAATGCAGCCACAACAATTGAACATCGTATTGCAGAATTGAACCAAGCAGTTAACTAAACACCACAACAAGTGAACCAAGCCACAACAAATGAACCAAGCAGTTAAGTAAACACCAATTGAACAATATAACATCTTATAATTACTAATTGGAAGCACCAACGAAGGCTCCACGTTAATTATCAGAAATCATATAAATTTAGCCTTTGGATTTTAAATCAACGATTCAGATTAAATAAGTGATTGTGGTTTTTATAGTAAAATAAGTTATTATGGTTAGAGTCCCATGGGTATACGATCCATACTATTCAAAAAAAGAGTCCTCCACGCCCACATCTAAGCTCCCAGGGAAAAAAGCAAAAAAACAAATAGTCGTGCACTAATAGAAGATCAGACAATTAACCAAACCAAGCATGCTTAACAACTTGGAAGTATTGTACCCTGAAGAATTGAACATCACATTTGCAGAATTGAACCAAGCAGTTAATTGAACACCACATTGCACGACATATAGAAGATATACACTATAGCAGAAGATTGCATGGTAAAAGTGGATATCACAATTCACTAGAATTTGTTAAGGAAAGGCAGTAGCTAGCAAACTGAACATGGGTCCTTATAGTGAGCTAATAGGACAAGCTACTCCTCATTGTCGGAGATATCTATGACGATTGGCTCCTTGGACATGGATGAGAGCGAGACCTCCACATCATGGGTGCCCTCATTGTAGTGATGAGTTGCCCGAGCCACTCCGGGCACCAACCTGCTGGCTCTCGAGATGAGGTAAGCACGTGCACGCTGTGAAAACACCTCGTAGTCTTCGTCGAAGGCACCGACGGTGGCCTTGAGAAAACGCCACGAACTGTCGTTTAAAGCAGCCAACCGCGTCGCGGCGTCGGCGCGCGAGGCGTCAACGGTGGCCTCAACGGTGAGGTGCTCCTCCAAGATCTGGGGGTCGACACGAATGGCAGCCATCGCAACCTCATCCACGCGGGCGGCCGTGATTTGCTTCTCTGCTGCCAAATGCTCCTTGAGGTCCTGGCTATATTGCGTGCACCATGGCTTAGGCCGGTGCTTATTTGGTGCAGGGGTCAGTGATTTGGGTGGAAGGTGTCATGCTCGCGCCGGCGGTCGGGCCATGTGGGATGTGGAAGGAGGAGGAGGATGGGGGTCGGGTGTGGATAACCTGCCTGGATAGGCGAGGCCGAGCGGCATGAAGGAGGGTCGCCGGCGAGGAGGCGGCGTTGCTGTAAGCAGGGAGTGAGGGTTTCAACTTGGAAAGGAAGGCGGAAAGAGGGGAAATGTGACTTTTGGTAAGGGGAAGGGGGCGGGGAGGTAGATATTTCTGCGGAAGCCGAAAATTTGGAATTGCATGAGCCAAAAAATTGGCGCGCAAAGTGTCATCAGACACGGTCCCTTATTCAGACATGGTCTGAAGATATTTTGTGCTGCATCTCACACGGTTGGTTATAATAAACTGTGTGGGATCTACTTGATTTTTGGTCTTCATTTGAATTACATAATGGGGTCACAGCGGCCATGGACGGTGTTTGAATTGCTAGACCTTTTATCTGCAGTGATCATAAAAGAATTGGAATTATTCAGGGTTCGTTTAGACATTTTTATGCATTAAGTGAGTTTTCAATGCATTTATGTGCATAATTCAAATTTGAACTACATGCACATGCTCCAGTGCATATAAATTCGTTGAAAAATCAAATCTTTGTCGTTAGGTACATGCTTAGGTCCCATGCAAGAAATGGGAATGAATTTCAAACACCATGGCACCGTTGATTGCCGGCAAAACAGTGAGATGCCTGGTTTTTAAATTCTATTAAATCCAAAACTTGTCTGAAATTCATGAAACTTGCCATGCTATCATGGAGTGGCATCAACATGCCATGGTACAAATTTTGTACCATTTGGGGGCAGGTTTGGGTATATGCTTCTCACAAACCGGAGCTTCTCACAACAAGCATGATGGTTTTCGGTAGGGAACGTCCCACCTTTGGGGACGAAACGATATCCACTGCCTCTTATTGCTTTCAAGTTTTTTTGTCGTGTCAACATAGAACAACAGGAGTGTTGTGTGAATTTTTGTGATTTTTTGGGGTTCGTTTGGACATTTTTATGCATTAACTGAGTTTTCAATGCATTTATGTGCATAATTCAAATTTGAACTACATGTGCATGCTCCAGTGCATATAAATTCGTTGAAAAATCAAATCTTTCTCTTTGGGTGCATGCTTAGTCCCATGCAAGAAATGGGAATGAATTTCAAACACCATGGCACCGTTGATTGCCGACAAAACAGTGAGATGCCTGGTTTTTAAATTCTAGTAAATCCAAAACTCGTCTGAAATTCATGAAACTTGGCATGCTATCATGGAGCGGCATCAACATGTCGTGGTACAAATTTTGTCCCATTTGGGGCAGGTTTGGGTATATGCTTCTCACAAACCGAAGATTCTCACAACAAGCATGATGGTTTTCGGTAGGGAACGTCCCACCTTTGGGGACGAAACGATATCCATTGCCTCTTATTGCTTTCAAGTTTTTTTGTCGTGTCAACATAGAACAACAGGAGTGTTGTGTGAATTTTTGTGATTTTTCGGGGTTCGTTTGGACAATTTTATGCATTAACTGAGTTTACAACGCATTTATGTGCATAATTCAATTTTGAACTACATGCGCATGCTCTAGTGCATATAAATTCGTTGAAAAATCAAATCTTTGTCCTTGGGTGCATGCATAGGTCCCATGCAAGAAATGGGAATGAATTTCAAACACCATGGCACCGTTGATTGTCGGCAAAACAGTGAGATGCCTGGTTTTTAAATTCTAGTAAATCCAAAACTCGTCTGAAATTCATAAAACTTGCCATGGTATCATGGAGCGGCATCAACATGCCGTGGTACAAATTTTGTCCCATTTGGGGCAGGTTTGGGTATATGCTTCTCACAAACCAGAGTTTCTCACAACAAGCCTGATGGTTTTCGGTAGGGAACATCCCACCTTCGGGGACAAAACGATATCCATTGCCTCTTATTGCTTTCAAGTTTTTTCTCGTGTCAACATAGAGCAACAGGAGTGTTGTGTGAATTTTTGTGATTTTTCGGGGTTCGTTTGGACATTTTTATGCATTAACTGAGTTTTCAATGCATTTATGTGCATAATTCAAATTTGAACTACATGCGCACGCTCCAGTGCATATAAATTCGTTGAAAAATCAAATATGTTTCCTTGGGTGCATGCATAGGTCCCATGCAAGAAATGGGAGTGAATTTCAAACACCAGGGCAGCGTTGATTGCCGGAAAAAGAATGAGATGCCTGGTTTTTAAATTCTAGTAAATTCAAAACTCGTCTGAAATTCATGAAACTTGGCATGCTATCATGGAGTGGCATCAACATGTCGTGGTACAAATTTTGTCCCATTTGGGGGAGGTTTGGGTATATGCTTCTCACAAACCGGAGCTTCTCACAACAAGCATGATGGTTTTCGGTAGGGAACGTCCCACCTTTGGGGATGAAATGATATCCATTGCCTCTTATTGCTTTCAAGTTTTTTTCTCGTGTCAACATAGAACAACATGAGTGTTGTGTGAATTTTTGTGATTTTTCGGGGTTCGTTTAGACATTTTTATGCATTAACTGAGTTTTCAATGCATTTATGTGCATAATTCAAATTTGAACTACATGCGCATGCTCTAGTGCATATAAATTCGTTGAAAAATCAAATCTGTGTCCTTGGGTGCATGCTTAGGTCCCATGCAAGAAATGGGAATGAATTTCAAACACCAGGGCACCGTTGATTGCCATCAAAACAATGAGATGCCTGGTTTTTAAATTCTAGTAAATCCAAAACTCGTCTGAAATTCATGAAACTTGGCATGCTATCGTGGAAGGGCACCCGACATGATGTGGTATTTTTCATGTCCATATTGAGAGAAGGCGCACTCGAATAATGACATCCAACAAAGGCATTTTGAAAAAAATAGCTGCCACTTTAATATCTCAAACGTCTGTATAATTCGAACCGTGTGCGTTTGGTTAACCATTCACGTGATGCCATGTGTCTTGGTTTTAATGGCTATAGGAGGTGCCGTGTGGACAGCTGCTTGACTGAACGGGAGGCATGCGATCGCAGTCTAGTGCGCAGGCTCACCGAGAAGCGTACAAGCTGTTCAACGCAGGATCTGTGCATCTCTTCAACGCAAACCGTTCAGATTATGGTATGCAAATTAAAGCACGACTTCGGCGCTAAGCCAAGAGACACTGCAAGTTGTCAAAATATGCAACTAAAAATCAATATCACCATCTATTTTTTGCAACTAAAATTTAGTAATTAAGCATATATTTCATTCATACTAGGGATTAAGCAGTCGTTCTCACCGGGAAGCGAGACAGCCTTGGACCGCCGCCCGCCTCGCTCCCACTGGTCTATATTAATGGCGCCGCCATGCGGCCGCACCCCCCATCCTCACCACACACACAATTCCTCTCTCTCCTCCCGCATCCTCGACGCCGCTCTTAGTCCTCAAAGCCGTCAGTGTACGAGGATGCCGCCGAAGCGCCCCATCGGAGGGAGTGGCGACGCTGGGGCTGCTGAAGCACCGGAGCACGGCGTGAATATGGAGACAGAGGTTCCCGTCCCCGCCGACGAGGTGGAGAACAAGGCTGCCAACAAGCGGAGGCGAGTTGAGAAAGAACCGCAAGCGACTCCAGGAGGCCTAGACTTCATCAACAACCTCCCCGATGATATGTTGATAGTCATCATATCCCTTCTCCCAATCAGAAATCGGGCGAGGACAGCTGCCGTTTCCCGGCGGTGGCGCACCCTATGGCTCCGCAGCCCTGTCGACCTCCTCCACACCCACAAGCTCTGCCATGGCTATCGCCAAAGCTTGGATGCGTTCTCCCAGATCCTCGGCAGTCACCATGGCCCAATCAAAGGCCTTATCGCGGGCAAGTTCCGTTCCAATGGCAGGGAGCAAGGCAAGCTTGATGAGTGGTTCCGATCCCGCGCCATAGATCAGCTCGAGAAGCTAAGTTATAATGATGGGCATATGATCTTGCTGCCAACGTCCGCGCTCCACTTCGCGCCCACGCTACGCCTTGCCAAGTTCATGAATTGCCATCCCCCCTAATGACGCGTCCGCTCTTTTTCTACCATGACTGAAGCACCTCGAGCTCGTCGCTGTCCGCATCCCAAAGGATGACATGGAGCACCTGCTCCGCGGTTGTACTGCACTCGAGTTCCTTCGTCTTCAGGCGATGAATTGTTCGAATACCTTGCACATCACCTCCAGGACTCTCCGCACTATTTATGTGTGTTGCTGGTGCTGCAACGAGAGATCACAAAAGGTGGACCACAATATGGTCATCCAGGACACACGTTCACTTGAGAGATTACTTGTAGTTGATCAACAAGGTCCAACAAGAATCAATGTCATTTCTGCGCCGAAATTGAAAGTGGTGGGCTACTCGTCTGTCAAATAATACAACTTTCAGGTACAATAGTCACCTTATATACCTCTCCTTCTTGATATCAACGTTATAACTAGTTTTGAAGATGTATGCTCGTCTGTCATCCAGCGAAGCTTCACCCAGACTCTGGGCACAGTGAAGGTCTTGGCACTAGAATCTGTCGTCCCCAACCTGGACCAAGTTTTCAATTGCCTGAGATGCTTTCCGTGCCTGAAGAAGTTGTATATCGAGGTGATGTTCCTTTCCTGTTAAATGTTAACCATAAGGGAGTTCAATTTTTTGCACCTTTTCCCAAGTTCACAATGACAATGTACTACTATTTTTGAAGGAATTTTGGAGGATTCTAGGACATACACCCCCATCCCATATTGGTTGCTTCATTCATATGGTTACAATCGTCCATAAGAATTTCTCCTTTGGATTCATCTGTACTAGTTTTCTTAGGGAATTTTTCATCCAATCCAACCTCTTGTGAAGAAGGCTACATGTTTCGAGATTGTAATCAAATGCCCATGTTAATCATGCCAGATCGAAGATGGCACGTTGGTGAATTTTACCAATCCTGCAAACCAAATGGGCGTGTAGCAGTGTTCAAAACTGCATGTAGGCACTAACACGTTCTCTTCATTTGCAGTGCATATTTGGCCCGGTGGATGATGTTTATAACGACAATCACATCGAATGCCTAGATCTGCATCTCTCAAATATTACTTTGAACTCCTACCGAGGGACCCCACCGGAGATTACACTCGCTAGGTTCTTTCTTGCCAGAGCAAAGGTGCTGAGTGTACTGAGGTTGAACACGCATTTAATTAGGAAAGATCAATGGTATGATCAGCAGATCCGACTGGTACTGTTGAATGGAAGTGCCTCCAAAAATGCCAAAGTTCATATGGGAAGAACATATGGCAAAGCAATTGGAAATCATTGTGTCAAACCCATACATGACTTGTGAGTGGCTGATCCCTTTTCAGAAATGACGCAGCTTGCAATGTTTGAATTTGGGCGTTGTAATCTTTGAATTTGAACCTTGCAATATTTATGGTATTTGTTATATTCAACCGTTTATGTTCTCTTGTCTGAACGCAAACAGTTCATCCGGGTGAACCGCATGTCGTACATCGCACACACCTTGATCTGGCTGACCGTTTCTTTTGTGTTGCCTAATCACAAATAGTTCATCCGAGTGAACTGTATGATGTACGTCGCACACACCTTGATCTAGCCGACCATTTATTTTGTGTTGCTTAATCACAAACAGTTCATCCGAGTGAACCGTATGCTGTACATCGCACGCACCTTCATCTGGCTGCCCATTTCTTTTGTTCCTACTCATCGAAAACGGTTAATTGAACTGAACCGTATGCCCTGAATCGCACACGCAACTAAAATCTGAACCGTGTTTGATGCATCCGTCATCGCAAACGTTTTGCGCCCTTTTGACGGTTTTTTACACCACCGTTTGCGATTATTGCATCACACACAGTTTTGTTGAAGGGTCTCTGATCATAGTGTCGCGTTAGCAGTATCCTGCAGTAGTGCATGCCCATTTGCAGAAAATGTCACCTAGAATCAGGATTGTTGCTCCTAGTTCGGGTATACTGAAGATGGAGACTTCAGACAAAACGGGTATCAGTTGATGGAAGTTTCCTACCACATCGACTTTGATGGTTGCATCGACCTAACTACTGTGTGGAAGGAGTTTGTGGCAGAGTCTGGAATTGAGGATGGAGATGTGGTTATGGTTATGTTCTCCAGGGAAGATGACTCTCTGACGTTCAAAATTTATGTGCTATAGGTTTAAATGTGGCAAATGACGCTGGTTGTGAGATTTGTGTCCGTTTGATTATGTTGTAGTATTTTTCTTTAAAACAATGCATGTCAGATGATTGAATTCTATGTTATTACTAGATGGTTTGGGACAATTTGTTCGTATGTTATTGTATGCACTATTTTTATTTACGTAATGCTTCCTATTTTGGCTCAAGCACAACTGTTTTTTTATATTTGAATTGGAACAATTATAGTTGAACTGATGCACATCCTTTGTTTTT
This sequence comes from Triticum aestivum, assembly GCF_018294505.1. Taxonomy (NCBI): domain Eukaryota; kingdom Viridiplantae; phylum Streptophyta; class Magnoliopsida; order Poales; family Poaceae; genus Triticum; species Triticum aestivum. The sequence goes on along the minus strand of NC_057814.1, from coordinate 309,477,789 downwards.
ACTAGGATATTTTCATGTACATAGCTCGCACACGAAAAATATACGCTGATGATGGATGTAGGACCCCTTGGGTTTGAGTTTATTGAACTTACATGTTGTTAATTATAGTACTGAACTATTTTGGATGTCAAAGGCCAACTGCATTCGTTTGTTGTAGAGCATTTTTTTCTTACTATTGACAGGAATTTAGAGCACAATTTATTTTTTTAGTTGAATAGTGATAGTTCTAGTATTTTTTTAAATAAAAAGAATTTAATCTTTGCTACACAGTACTAATTTTACTTGAACCTTATGAATTTTAGTAGTTGCACTTTTTAAAATTGTTTCTAAATTTTTTATTACAATCTTCTATGTTTAATTTTCAAAAAAAATTATTTTTTATTTTTTATTTCTTACAACGAACATGTGTTTGAACTTTTCTACATTCTTTATTTTGAACTGATTTGTTATGAGCATATTTTTAATTATCTACATTTGTTTCTTTTATTTGGTCATGTGTGATCGGTTGGAATTTTGTAATGGGGCGAACTGATGTATTGGGCCATCCCCCGAAGCCGTTGTTTTCGGCCCAAATAGCTCGTCCGCGCGGCTATGCAGTGCGGCATGCGCGTGCGCGTGCGCATACGTGTAGTCCTACCTTGCTAGCCGAGGGGGCTCTCGACCTGTTTATAAGCGCTGCCGAGGCTTACTAGTCGAACTCCTCTGAATACTTAACTGACCGCTTATACACGACACTTGCTCTCTGTCATGACCTGTGGGCCCTGGTGGGTTGGCCCCCGCAGTCTGGTTTACAATGGAATCGCCGGTGGTTTCGCTGGCTTGAGTCCTAGTACCCACCTGCGTTGGGCCGGCCTGTCCCTTGCGCGGTCAATATTTTTTATTCTTAGCATTTTTTTCCTTCTAGTTTTTATGATTTTTTGCGTAATATAAGCATTTTTTTATTTTACTACTCAATGTTCTCCTCTACTTGAACGGACATCTTTTTTATAGTGTGTTTCCCTCGCTTTCTCTTTGTTCTCATTTTTTTCAGCGTTTTTTTGGATTTTTTATGAACATCTAGGTAAGATATATAGGACCGCACCGAGTGGCATACCCGTACTGACACATTTTTTGTATGGATTAAAGAACATCTATCTTTTTAGGGTGTGTGGGTGCGTCGGGGGGGACAGAATAACTGCCTTGCGCCTGTCAAACAAGCGCACTGCCGCGTTAGCGCGAGGCCGAGCCGGGGGGAGGGGGTCGGGACCCCCCTCCCCCATCCTGGCGAGGCCGAGCGAGGAACGAGTCATGGCAGGCAACAACGTGGCGTGCGGTGGCGTCGCATGCGGAGGGGACTCCGTAACATGACTTGCCCCATTATCTATCTTTTTAGGGGAAAAACCAGCACCGCACTGAGGAGCATAGTTCTAGTGACGCATCTTCCTTGTATGGACTTGCCCCATTATCTATCTTAGGGGGTGTCGGTGCGTGGGGGGAAACAGAATAACCGCACTGCGCCTATCAAACGAGCGCACTGCCGCGTTAGCGCGAGGCCGAGCTGGGGGGAGGGGGTCGGGACCCCCCTCCCCCATCCCGGCGAGGCCGAGCCATAAATGAGTCGTAGCAGGCGACGACGCGGCGTGCCGCGGCGTCGCGTGTGGAGGCGAGTCCGTAACATGACTTTCCCCATTATCTATCTTTTAGGGGAAAAACCACCACCGCACCAAAGGGCATAGTTGTACCAACACATCTTCCTTGTATGGACTTGCCCCATTATCTATCTTAAGGGGCGTGGGTGCGTGGTGGAGAAATAGAATAACCGCACTGCGTCTGTTAAATGAGCGCACTACCACGTTAGAGCGAGGCCGAGCCGGAGGGGAGGGACTCCCCGTCCCCCATCCCGGCGAGGCCGAGCCAAGAACGAGCCATAGCAGGCGATGACGCGGCGTGCTCCGGTGTCGCATGCAGAGGCGAGTCCGTAACATGACTTGCCCCATTATCTATCTTTTTAGGGGAGAAACCAGGACCGCACCGAGGGGCATAGTTGTACTTACTAATCTTCCTTGTATGGACTTGCCCCCATTATATATATTTTTAGGGGAAAACTAGCACCACACCGAGGGGCATAGTTGTACTGACACATCTTCCTTGTATGGACTTGCCCCATTTTCTATCTTAGGGGTGTCGGTGCGTGGGGGGGGAACAGAATAACCGCACTGCGCCTATCAAACGAGCGCACTGCCGCGTTAGCACGAGGCCGAGCCGGGGGGAGGGGGGTCGGGCGACGACTCGGCGTGCCGCGGTGTCACATGCACAGGCGAGTCCGTAACATGACTTGCGCCCATTATCAATCTTTTTAGGGGAAAAACCAGCACCGCACCAAGGGGCGTAGTTGTACTGACACATCTTCCTTGTTTGGACTTTCCCCATTATCTATCTTAGGGGTGTGGGTGCGTGGGGGGAACAGAATAACCGCACTGCACCTGTCAAACGAGCACACTGCCGCGTTAGCACGAGGCCGAGCCGGGGGGGTCGGTACCCCCTCCCCCATCCCGGCGAGGCAAAGGCAGGAACGAGCCGTAGCAGGTGACGACGCGGCGTGCCACCGCACCGCATGCGGAGGCGATTCCGTAACATGACTTGCCCCATCATCTATCTTTTTAGGAAAAAAAACCAGCACCGCACCTAGGGGCATAATTGTACTGACACATCTTCCTTGTATGGACTTGCCCCATTATCTATCTTAGGGGTGTGGGTGCGTGGGGGGAAACAGAATAGCCGCATTGCGCCTGTCAAACGAGCGCGTTGCCGCGTTAGCGTGAGGCCGAGCCGGGGGGAGGGGGTCGGGACCCTCTCTCCCCCATCCCGGCGAGGCCGAGCCAGGAACGAGCCGTAGCAGGCGACGACGAGGCGTGCCGCGGCGTCGCATGCGGAGGCGAGTCCGTAACATGACTTGCCCCTATTTCTATCCTTCTAGGGGGAAAACCAGCACCGCACCGAGGGGCATAGTTGTACTGACACATCTTCCTTGTATGGACTTGCCCCCATTATGTATCTTTTTAGGGGGGAAACCAGCACCGCACCGAGGGGCATAGTTGTACTGACACATTTTTGTTGTTGTATTGAATCATGAACACACGTCGTCAGTAAGAAGCGGTTTTTGTCATATACTGAGGTGGATCTATAACATAACTTGCGTCATTTTGGTATCTTTGTTAGGTGTCTGCATTGTATAATGTGTTGCGGCATCATATGTGAACACGAGTGTGAGGATGCAAGTCCTTAACATGAATTTGTGATTCAAAGCGTACCACCAATTTTTTTGTACTTTTCTTTATTTTTTTGAGAAATATAGTACTTAATTTTGTATAGTCTATATAAGGTATTTCAATTGTAATTTTTTGATATTTTTTATTGTACTGTTATGAGATCTTTTTGTACTTTAGCCGTTCGTTGTCTCCCTCTATATTAATTTTTTATTGTATTTAATTTTTGCTATTATTTCTAGTAACAGCCCTGAGATAGTGGGCTTTGCCTTTTTTTTCTTCCACGATCGTGGGCTTTAGCCGTCGGTTTTCTCCCACTCACCTTTTAACTTCTGCTCTCCCCCGTACCGCTCCCCTCCCCTCCACAAATCGCTTCCTTCTTCGTTCCCCTCCTCTCCTCTTCTCGCATAGAACCTGCTTCTCCTATTTCGTCGTGGGAGCGTCTTTCAGCGGGTTGTACTCCAGGGGGAAGGTTTGTGTGCTCTGTTGGTTCCTTTGCTCTGCCCTCGACTCCCCTTGCATCCCCTTCTATACAGATTTTTCCTGTATTTGAAAGTTATTGCTCTCGTGATGTCTCAGGCTGGATTCTCTAGGGTTTCTTTGCTCTTGAATGAGCGGCTCGCGTGACTGATACTGGATTCGGTGGTGGAGTTTGTGTTTACTGGTAAGAGTTTTGCTTTGTTTGGCGTGCTTCATTTCTAAAATAGGTAAGAACCCTAATTTTTGTTCATGTGTCTTGCAGTTCTGGTTCGGCAGATTTTAGGTCTATAGATCTCAATGGGTACATCATCCAGTCCAGACAAGTTGAATGCAGGTAATTCATTGTGTTGAAACCTTTTTTTTGTGTTTTCTGCTGATGATGTTTTATCAGATCTGGTGCTTAATAGGTTTTTACTTGTATAGGTGTTGTCGTATGGACATTACAAGTTGTATTGATTTTGATAGTTGTTAATTTTTGCCCTGGAATGTGTGGTATGTCTAGTTTTAGGTCGTTGTAACCTGCACACAGGTTGGAGTACTGATCACCATGTGTAGTTTGAACTGTTGTACTGTAATTTGAATAGTTTGTAGCAGTCTGAGAAGAACTACTATGATGTTGAAAGATCTAACATTTCGAAGTTCGGTGTGTGAGTGGTGGGGTGATATTATTTTATTGGTTGAAGTTGTAGTGTTCATATAGTTGAACTGATTGCTTGTTCATGTACTTTTCTTTTTTTTACTTTTTTGCTGATTATGATGTTGTTGCAGATGTTGGAGTGCCGATGCCTCCTGATTCTGACAAACCAGAATGCTTTCAAGATCTTGTGAAAGTTATTTTTGAGATACCAGATCCTTTAGAAGAACTTGCGAGTGTTGCTGGTGTTTCCCTTATATTTGCTCTTTTTTAACAGCCTTGCATACATAAATGTGTTTAGTTACATCAGTTGTTCCTTTTGTTTGTGTCTGATGCTATGCGCCTTATTTTACTTTTCTCTGCAATGTTAATTGTGTTTTAATTTTATATGTGTGTGCTTATGTTATTGGTTTATGCAGTTAATGATAGCCATGCTGCTGCTAAGGACATTGCTGATGTTGTGAAAGATATTAATGATGGAATTTATTCTCTTAATTTTGGTGATGGTGATGGGAGCTTGCACTTGTCTGTTACACAGTCATAGAGTGTTGATGGCACTGAGCCTGTTACTCAGGCTGAGGATGTTCCTATGCAGTTACAGCTGGAGGACGAAAGGAAAAGAAAGAAGAAGTGTGATTTCCAGAGGAGAAAGGAGTTGGAATGGCGTTAAAAGGCTGCCTGCGTGCAACGAAACGCTGAGGATGTTGCCCAAGCTGCTAAAGGTGGAGGTGATGAAGGTGGTGACGCGGCCTTTGCATCTATTGATGCTGGATCTCATGGAACTGACATGCCTGTCAAGACAAACCTGTTTCAGACTTGCTTGATGCAAGTGTTTCCTCGTGATGCAGTTAAGGAAAAGAAAGTTGTTTTGAAGAGGAGATGTCAGATCCAAATCCTGATGGCACACAGAGGCGTAGCGCACGTGTGAAAGCTGGTTCCCAACCTGGTAATAGCAAAGCTGATGGAGATAGTGTTGTTGTGAAGATTGGTCCAAGCACACTTGGTGGCTCCCCTGTTCGCCAGAGTCCACGAGTTTTGTCAAATAAGAAGCCTTCTTTGTCTCCCCTTCCAGAGCGCTCTTTGTTGAAGGAAAATAAGAAGCATAAAGTTGCTCATGCGAAGGTGAACAAAGGTGTGAAGAAGCATGCTCGTGTCAAAGCTGATGATCCTGCATTTGAAGAAGATGATATCGAAGTTGATTCTAAAGATGAATATGCAGTGGTACGTGTTTGTACTGTATGTGACTTACTAGTTGTACTTGCAATGATTTAATTGTGTCTGGGTTGGTATGCTGGCCAGGTGAGGGCTGGTCATTGTTTGCATCAATTAAGGGTGGTACTGATGTTGTTTTGATAGTTGAACTTGTGCAATCTTTTTTTCCTTCTTGCCTTCATATGTTTGTTTTGTTTTTTATATTCATTTAATTAAGTTGTGCCTTCTTTATTTTCATTTACAGCCTGTTAGCGCTATGGGTCCGGTCAAGCCGGTGAGAGACAATGACGGAAAAGTTGCTTTGGATGAAGGTGACTCACAGCGATTGAATTTAACTATGCGATGTTCATTGAGAGAGATTGATGCTTGTGCTCGTTTGTTTGAGAGTCGCCATGTGGCTAGGGTTCATGTAGCCGGTTTTGGTTCTATCTTCAAGTGGAAGGTGAAGTCTAACATTTCCCGCCCTCTGATGGGAGTTTTGTACGTGAAGATAGATCCTGATACAATGACTCTTGACATGGGTGAGGCTAATAAGAAGCTTCGCATCACTAGCGATGGTATACAGCAACTATTTGGGTTCCCTTGTGGTGGTCGTTCTGCACCAAGGCCATCAGAGGATGGATATGATGACACTCTGATGAGGTTAAGATTGGAGCTTGACATTAGCAGGAACAGAGATATCAAGATGAAGGATTTGAGGGATAAGCTCAAGGTGCTTGTCAAGGATCCTAGCAAAGATGACCTTTCTCTAAAAGTGTTCTTCATTATTGTGTTTATGAAGGTTGTGTTGCCTGGTGCCGCCCCTCGTGTTTCCAGAGAGGCAGCAATGTTTGCGGATCTCGTTATTGAGGACATGGCTAATATGGATTATTGGCATCTGATGGTTGATGAGCCTAGAAGGGTTGTTATCAGGTACCAAGATGGTGTTACCGTTGGGAAGGCAATCATAGGTTGTGCTATAGGGCCTGTACTAATGTACCTTGACTGCCTTATCCGTGGCAAGATTCTGGATGTTGACATGCGAGTCCCCCGCATATGTTTCATGGATCAGGACAAGCTTTCCGATCTGGCTGGCGCAGATTTGATAAGAAAAGGCAACGCAGATCCAAGGACTTGGGTGTTTGGGAAGCTTCCGGTGAGTTTTATTTCTCTCGTGTCTTGCAGACCTTTTTTTAGGTATAGCTATTTTTGCTGGAGTGAACATGTGTACTGCAGAGTTACCTGTTTAGATTTTGTCAGTTCTTAAGCTTTGTGAGGTTTAGGTATGATTTTTAGTACTGTTGTGTCATGTGTGGTTGAACTGAATCTCTTGTTCAACTGACCTGTTTGTAAATACTAACAAATTGGCACTGACAGTGAAAGATCGTTAGTACTGTGGATTTAAATCTGTTAATATAATGTTTATTTTTCCCTGTGTGTTACATTGATTAATTAACTCTTTTTTCCCTTGTTCGTAGTGGAAAACTCATAAGGAAGTTGTCTTTTTCTGGGTGTATAAACGGCCAGTCCTGGAGATGCCGTCTTAGGTTCCCAAGATTTCATCTTTGCACGATGAGTTCAGAGATGGCCGTAGTGTTGAGGGTGCTGGTTATATTCCCCCTTGCCCTAGTAAGGCTAGTACTTCACAGAGGCAGGGTTTTGGTATTTATGTAGCTGTTTCTATGTTGGAGCGCGCTGAGCATAATTTTATTAATGTGCGTTCTAACCTGGAAAAGGTCCTAACTATAGTTGAGCGTCTGAGCTGTATCAATGGTATCCTCCCTGACGGTCATCAATTTAATGCTGAGGAAGCAGCGGACTATATTGAGATGGAGAGAATTTTAATTAGTGATATGTGTGATGGTGTTGCTCAACTAATTCAGAGCTTGATTCGTCTGTTGAACAACATGAAGCGTTTCAAAACTATGCAAGACTCTCGCTACAAGCCATATGAAGAAAGAGCGAATGTTGTTATCACACAGATTGAGCAGGATGAGGCTGCTGCCACTGCCAGCAGGGCTAGTGATGGTACTGAGGATAATGTTTCTGACCACCATACGAATGATGTTGGTTTGGAGTCCCCTGTTGTTGATGTGAGTCAGTCCTTGATGTTTATTAATTTGTTTTCATGCAGGAGACCAGTCATGATGTTGAGGCTGCTATTGACTGTGGAGTTAATGATCCATCTACTAATAAGAGCAAGGTTATTTTTATTTTTTATTGTGTGTATATATATTCTTGAATTTTCATGTGCACAACTGTGCCTTACATGTCCATTTTTCTATCCAACACCGTTAAGAATTTGTAGGTGATACCTACCTTTTGTTAGTGTAGTTTAACTCTTTGTGTGTTGTTCCTAATAATAGCATTTTTTTTGCTTTATTACTATGAATCAGGGTCATGTTGTTGGTGATGAGCCTTGTTCAACCATCAGTGATGTTCCTTTGAATGTTAGCAGCAGCAAGATCGGTGATGTTGTTGTAGATGCTGCTAAGGTTTGTTTTTCTGTGCTTGCATTAATTTTATATGCAGGTTTCGCTGCTGTTTCTTTGTAGCTGTAAAACTTAGCCTGTGCACCTCTTGCTAGCTTTTTTGATTGTTAGTTTTGCTCATTCATTCACTTTCTGAATTTTTATTTTTTCAGATGACTGATGTTGAGCGCGAGGCTGCCGTTAGTGTTGGAGATGATGCTTGTGGTGTTCCATTGAGCAGTGGGTGCGATGTTGGTAGCAAAGTTGCTGATGAGGATGTTGGTGCTGCCAGCATACTTGATGCCAAATCGTCTGGTGTTGGTATTGCTGAGAATGATACTCTTCCTGATTCTGAAGATTTGCCGCCGGAAAATTTCCCGCCTGGAGGGCTTGATTACGGTGATGCATTGCAAGACGCCACGTGTCTAGCGTGGAGGAGTTGCCATCTGAGGATGATGATTTAATTCTGTCGATTTCTTCTGGCCCCTTGACACAGGAGGCGCTCCTGTCGTCCCAGGATTTTCTTTCTTCAGACCCTGAAAGCGCAGCTATATTGCTGTCCTCACAAGATCTTCCGTCGTCAAACCCTGAAACTGCAGGCATATTGCTGTCATCACAGGAACTCCCATCGTCAAACGCTGAAAGTGCAGGTAAGGACTTGTAAATGAGGCGTACTTCTCATTTATGGCATGGTGGCAATGTTATCTTGTTGTTCTTGAGCTTATTTTCTTTTTTTCTAAAAGCAGAAGGTGCTAACGTTGCTAAGGTTGATTCGTTTTTCTTCGCTATTACGAGGTTGCGGACGAACCGTTGGAAACGGTTAGTGTTTGATTTTTGCACGGTTCATTTTTGTCTCCTTTTCTTTTTCTCTCATATGATTATTATTGTCACTGCGGTAGTTTTAATTGCTCTCACCTTTGTGTTTTCCCCAGTGAAAAGCCGATGTTTCGAAATAGCGAATCCGATGCCAGTGTTGGTTCTGTTGCTAAAGCGTTTGTCCCCACTGGCATTCTAAACTCAGACAGTGCTGATCTTGTTTTATATTCTCTACATGAGAAGTACCGAGACACCGACAAGTTGATTGTTTTGAGATGGGTCACGGTCCGTTTTTTTGCTTTGTACATAGGATGATAAGTTATTTGGCTATTGTATAATTGTTGTTGTTCTTTTTGTACAACAGACCAAGATCCGTGATGGAAATCTTGATGCCAATGTGCGGCAGTGGTTCACAAGATCAGCGGCTGATGGTTACGACCATGTACGTGACTCATGATGATGTTTTATGTTTTTCCTGAGTATTGATGAAATATTCATGCTATTATCTAAACTTATTGTACTCATGAACTAGAACTATCATGTTTCTTTCGCAAGTAATAAAGGTGGGAATGAACTTCAGTAGCCTATTGTTTTTCCCTACACTTAGGAATGACCCGTGCTCTTTTTTTGGTACTGAGTGGTTTACTCAATGAGAACTTATGATTATCTGATCTGTTTGGACTTCTCAATTTCAATTGTAGCGATCCGGCCTCAAATAGTCAAATCTCTGTGTATAAGTGTCATCCCTGGATCGGTAATGCTGACACACATAGTACTCGAGGATTTATAACAGAGTTTCAATCACACACTTATTACATCGAATGTCTCAAACAGAGAACTTATTACAATAATATGGCTTAAGGCCATCTAAATAAGATAGCAGCGGAAGCTTCGAAGGTAAATGAGTCCATCAACTCCAACAGCATAGCTGAGTGCGTGACAACGACCTAGTGCACCTTATTCTTCGTCTGAAAACTCTGCAACATAATACGTTGCAGCCAGTGTAGGTCACCACATGGACTATGCTGGCAAAATAACACTATAGAGCAAAGAACAATGTAACAACTATACTATATGCATATTTGGCTGGTGGAGGCTCTATGGATTATTTTTGCACAAAGCTAGTTTTTCCCTACAACAAACGAATATATTTTATTTAACTACAAAGTTGGTTGATAAACATTGAGAATGGTAACCCCATCTCAATCCCAAATTAATAATTCATAACCCAACAAATTAATTAAAGTGAAGTGATGAGATCAACATAGTAATTCAAGCACCAGATACTCAAGATGTCCATAACCGGGGACACGGCTAACCATGATTAGTGTATACACTCTGCAGAGGTTTGCGCACTTTTCCCCACAAGACTCGACCTCCTCCATTGTATTTCTCGCACTGCATGGTGTTTGAGAAACGGATGACCGAGACACAGTCTTTCCGAAGAGGTCCTCTTAACCGATAGATAGGCCGGTACACCTACAATGCCTTACATCTGCTAGCCCATTATGGAAAGGATTCCCGCAACTTACTCAACTATGCTAGAGCCCATAATGTCTTGTGGCTGCACACGGAAGTTTCCAGCATGAATAACCTAATGATCCCTTTGAGCCTGGGTGGCAAACCATAAGATGATCACACGGATTCCCCGGGATCTCCTTGGACAGCACTGTATTCCCCAGGTGCCCACAAACCAATCCACCAAGATGTGTGTTAAAGTAGCCACCTTAAGTAAACCCTTAGTTCATAATAATTCTCACAACTGTCATGAATCACTCAAACCAAACCACTTCTATGAGCATAGCATAGCAAAGTATAATAAGCGTAACGTAGAAACTCTCAAGGTTTGAATAAAAGGGCAATAGGTACTACCTCAACAACTACTTCCCAATACCCACAAGTTAATCAAGTTCTAACCATGCAATGTTTCAGTTTTGAAATTAATGCATAAAAAACTAGGTAATAAGGGATATGATCAAAGTGTTACTTGCCTTGCTGACGATCTGAAAACCCTAGTGACTCGTAGTAGCACGCTTCGCACTCCGGGAACTCTATCGTGAACAAACAATAGCATACATAAGCACTCAAGCATAAGATGCAAGGGTAAAACTCAAGAGAAAAGATCCGAACTAGAAGTTCAACTGAAGAGCTTCGATTTGCACAAAGAATCAATCGAATCGGAGCTACGAAACTCAAACTACGATCAAAAGAAGTTCAAATTCAAATCTGCTTGAAACCAAATTTTAAATTGTCAAAATCATGTTCAAGTTGGTTATCTGGAATGAGGGGAACAAGATGAAGATTTTTGCGTTGGTTTCACTGGATTTCGACAAACGAGCAAAAAGTTGCGAGGCTTTGAAGATCAGGGACTAATCTGTGATAAAAGTAATCGCGGATAGGTCCCTGGCCGAAAAATAAAATAAAAAGAAAAACCTATCGAACGAACATTCGCTAACAGAACTAAACTGACGAAAACGTTTGCTACCGCGGATTAACGGACGAACGTCCGCTAATTAGATCCTATCAAAAAACCGAGAAAAACCCTAACCCTAAAAAATCAGGAAAAAAACCGAGGAAACCAAAAAATCGATCGGTCTTTTACCGGTCAATGACGGTGACGGGGTCAATGGCGGCGGCGGAATCCGGCGGCTCCGGCGAGGCGAGGCGGGGCTTCGGCGGCGGCGGCGAACAGCGGCGGGCGAAGGCGGCGAGCGGGCGGCGGCGGCTGCGGGTCGAGGTGCGGAGGAGGTGGCTGGGTGGGGCTGGCTTTAAAGGGGGCGGGCTTTAAAGGGGGCAGGGCGGCGCGTGGCTTGGGCGAGGGGCCGGCCCGACGGGAGTCCGAGCCAGACTACCTCGGCGTCCGTGCGGCGGCGGGACTCCTCCCGTTCGGGAGGAAGGAGGTGGGACGACGTGGGCTGTGGCCCGGCACGGCTGGGCCTTCGGCCCAGTCGGGCGGCGAACTTTTTTTAAAAATAAATTTTGCCCGAAAGAAAAAAATCCTAATAAAATATAAAAAAACTAAAAATACCAGAAACAAATTTCACCGTCCAAACCTAATATTTAGGACAAGATGAACATTTTTTCTGGCCTAAAAATGCATATTTTTCTAATTCAAATAAAATAGCAAATAAAATAATAATTTGATTTTAAAATTTCTTCTCCAATATTCCTCTCTTTTGAAGAAGTCATTTTATCTTCTCTCATTTATTTTTATTATTGGAAATAATTGGAGAGAAAATATTAAAATCAAATTGATCCTCTTTTCAAATTTGAGAGAATTCAAATATGAAAATTTGTGCAACCTCCAACTCTCTCCTTGGGTCATTGAGTTGCTTAAGATTTCTAGGATCACAACAAAATGCAAAAAAAATATGATATGCATATGATGACCTATGTACAACATCCAAATTGAAAATTGGGATGTTACAATCCTACCCCCCTTAAGATGAATCTCACCCTCGAGATTCGGGTTGGCTAGAAAATAGGTGTGGGTGGTCTTTCCGTAGGTCTTCTTCTCGCTCCCAGGTGGCTTCTTCCTCGGTATGGTGGCTCCACTGAACTTTGCAAAACTTAATAACCTTGCTGCGTGTAACCCGGCTAGCAAACTCGAGAATCTTGGCGGGTTTCTCTTCGTAGGTTAGGTCACTATCCAACTGAATTGCTTCCAGGGGCACTGTATCTCTCAGAGGATATCGACCATCTCAGCATGGCACTTCTTCAACTGGGAAACGTGAAACACATCATGTACTCCTGACAATCCTTCGGGTAACTCCAACTTGTAGGCAATTACTCCCATACGCTCCAAAACTCAGTACGGTCCTACAAATCTCGGGGCTAACTTTCCCTTAACTCCAAATCGTTTAACTCCTCGCAGAGGTGACACGCGAAAATATGCTCTGTCTCCAATCTCATAGACTACCTCCTTGCGTTTAGTATCATAACTCTTCTGTCTAGACTGAGCTACCTTCAATCTATCTCGAATCAACTTAACCTTCTCTTCAGACTCTTTGATCAAATCTGGTCCAAACAACTGACGGTCTCCAACTTCATCCCACATTAATGGTGTCCTGCACCTTCTTCCATACAGAGGTTCGAAAGGTGCCATCTTCAAACTAGCCTGGTAACTGTTGTTGTATGAGAACTCTGCGTAAGGCAAATTATCATCCCAACTAGATCCATAATCTAGCACACAAGCTCTCAACATGTCCTCGAGAATCTGATTGACTCTCTCGGTCTGTCCATCTGTCTGCGGATGAAAGGCTGTACTGAACTCTAGCCTGGTACCCAAAGTCTGGTGCAGCCGATTCCAAAACTTTGAGGTAAACTGTGTTCCTCTATCTGATACGATGGTTCTCAGAACTCCATGCAGACATACGATCCTGGTCATATATATCTTGGCCAACTTCGCGCTCGTATAAGTGGTTTTCACTGGGATAAAGTGTGCCACCTTGGTCAAGCGATCCACTACTACCCAAATAGAATCATATCATGATCGTGTCCTGGGTAATCCGGTGATGAAATCCATGCCAAATTTGTCCCACTTCTATTCGGGTATCGGCATAGGCTGTAATAATCCTGCTGGCTTCTGATGTTTTGCGTTCACTCTCTAACATACATCACATACTGCTACATACTCGGCAATATCCTTCTTCATACCAGTCCACCAGAAACGTTCCTTCAAATCCAAATACATCTTGGTGTTTCTGGGGTGAATCGAGTATGGCGAGTCATGAGCTTTTCCTGAAGTATTAACTTCCTGATCTCCGCATTATTGGGCACATAAACACAATCATCAAACCATAACGTTTCGTGCTCATCCTTAGGAGATTCATTGGCTTTTCCCTTGCTCATCTTCTCCTTTATCTCAGCAATTTCCTTGTCATCCTTTTGAGCTTCTCGAATCTTCCCCAATAATGTAGACAGAACCTCCATTGCTGCAACAAAACCTCTTGGAATTATCTCCAAACGAAGTTCCTTGAGATCGTCAACTAACTCCTGCGGTAATCCTCCGCTTATGAGGGTATTGACATAACTCTTCCGGCTCAACGCGTCTGCTACGACATTGGCCTTTCCGGGGTGATAATGCAGCTTCATATCATAATCCTTTATTAACTCCAATCATCTCCTCTGCCTGAGATTCAACTCCTTCTATGTGAAGATATACTTCAAACTCTTATGATCCGTATATACATCACAACGGTTTCCAAGAAGAAAATGTATCTAGGTCTTGAGCGCATGCACTACGGCTGCTAACTCCAAATCATGCATGGCATAATTCAACTCGTGAGGTCGAAGCTGCCGTGAGGCATATGAAACAACACTTCCGTCCTGCATAAGTACACCTCCAAGTCCTAAGAGAGAGGCGTCACAATACACTTGGAAATCCTTGCGTATATCCAGAAGAATTAGCACTGGGGCTGTAACCAAACGTTTCTTCAACTCCTGAAAACTGGCTTCACATTCCTCGGTCCATTTGAACTTGGTGTCCTTCTTCAACAACTCTGTCATGGGTTTCGCGATCTTGGAAAAATTCTCAATGAACCTCCTATAATATCCTGCAAGTCCCAGAAAACTATGGATCACTCTAACTGAGGTGGGTGCCAACCACTCAGTGATAGACTGAGCCTTGGTAGGGTCTACATCTATACCTTCTCCTGATATAACATGTCCAAGAAATCCAACTTCCTTCAACCAAAACTCACACTTGCTAAACTTGGCGTATAGCTGATGTTCCCTGAGCTTCTCGAGAACTAATCGCAAATGTTCCTTGTGTTCCTCTTCATTCCTCGAGTATACCAAAATATCATCAATGAACACCACAACAAACTTATCCAAGAACTCCATAAACACCTTATTCATCATACTCATAAAATAGGAAGGAGCATTAGTCAATCCAAAAGACATGACCGTGTACCCATATAGCCCATACCTTGTGGTAAAAGTTGTCTTAGGTATATCCTGTTCTCGGATCTTCAGCTGGTGGTATCCCAATCGAAGATCGATCTTGGAGAATAGTTTGGCTCCCTGCAGCTAGTCAAACAAATCGTTGATCATCGGTAGTGGGTACTTGTTCTTGATCGTCACTTCATTCAATGCCCGGTAATCAACAACCATTCTCAAATATCCATCCGTCTTCTCAACTAAGAGCACTGGGGCTCCCCACGGTGATGAACTTGGTCGAATGTAACCTTTCTCCAATAACTCCTTAATCTGCTTCTTAATTTCCTCCATATCATTTGCGGCAATCCGATATGGTCTCTTCGATATTGGTCCGGTGCCCGGCAACAGCTCTATTAAGAATTCTATGTCTCGATCTGGCGGCATGCCTGGTAATTCCTCTGGAAATACATCCGGGTAATCCTTCACAATAGGCACTTCCTCCTGAACAACTCCTGAGAGAGAATTTACTTGAGTCCTCCTTGGCGCGTGGCTAGATACATACTTGATCCGTTTACCCTCTGGGGTGGTGAGCAAATTGACTTACTAGCACTGTCGATGTTTCCTCCATACATCGATAGCCAATCCATGCCTAGTATCACATCCAATCCTTGTGACTCCAGAATTATTAGGTCCGAGGGGAAAACATGCCTGTCTATGGTCAATGGCATCTGAAAACATCCTCTGCTTGCCATATACTCGGCTCCTGGAGAGCTTACTAACATATGTGTCTTAAGAACTTTGGTGGGAAACTTATACTGATCCACAAATCCCCTTGATATGTATGAATGCAATGCACCAATATCAAAAAGAACAATTGTAGTAAATGACTTAATCAAAAACTTACCTATAACTGCATCTGGCTGTTCTTCAACCTCCTCCACGTTAACGTGGTCCACTTGTTGTCTGGTGAAAGGGTTGGGCTTCTTCCCAGAGTTTCGATTTCCATTGCCATTCTTCAACTCTGAACAATCATTGGTGTAGTGTCCAGTCTTCCCGCACTTGTAACAGGTGACATGACTCAGGTCCTTCTTAGCGGGTGTGGCTGGGTTGGAACGGTTCTGACTGTTGCTTCCTCCATTCCCATTCCCATTCTTAGGGCCATTGTGGTTATGTGAGCTTCCTCCATTATGAGTGTGGCCTCCATGGTTATGGGTGTAACCTCCCGGGTTAGGGGTAAAGCGAGGCTTCTCCTGAGCTCCAGAACTGTACTTCCCCTGTCCATTGTTCCTTTTGCGGCTCTCTATCTGTTGCTGCTTGCCTTATATCATAAGAGCCCTATCTACCAACTCCCGGTAGTTGGCAAATATTGCCACCATCAACTGCATGCTCAGCTCATCATTCAGCCCTTCCATAAACTTCTCCTGCTTTGTGGCATCTGTGGCCACATCATCTGGGGCATAACGAGCTAACAGTCTAAACTCATCCATGTACTGTGCCACAGTATAATTTCCCTGGTGTAAGTTACGAAACTCACGCTTCTTCATGCTCATTGCTCCAGTTGAGACATGTGCTATGCGGAAAGCTTGCTGAAACTGATCCCAAGTAACATTCGCTATGGGGAAAGTGACTGTGTAATTCTCCCACCATGAGGCTGCGGGTCCATCCAATTGATGTGTGGCAAAGCGCACCTTCTCAGCATCTGTGCAACCTGCGGTGATCAGCTCCCTTCCAATCCTGCAGAGCCAGTCATCAGCAACAATCGGCTCGGTGCTACTGGAAAACACCGGCGGATTCAACCTCAGAAAACGGGCTAAGTTGTCAACTGGGGTGGTGGCGGCAGGTTGTTGTTGTTGTTGTTGCCTTGGTTATGGACTAGCAACTGCATCAAGGCATTCTGCTGTTGGATCAACTGAGTGAGCTCTGGTGGGAAGACAAATCCGGGGTCACGTCTCGGAGGCATCTAATAGGTTTAGAGGGGTGAGAATAGAATAGAGTGAGGTCTAAGGAGAAATCACTACCCATATGCACATGAGACAAACACATTCATATCACACCACTCAAATTCAAACAAGGGCATACAATCGATCTAACTACCGTTACAAAATAATCGGACTATTACTATATACATGGGGGAATACTATTGATAATATGGTGGTCAACTAGAAATTTTTATCGGTGGAAGATTCCATGATATCTGCTCCAGCTTCGTCTTCATAATCATCATCACTATCGGAGTGCGAGTCGGTGTCGTCGATGATGATGTAGTCTTCTGGGTGATTGTCCTCCTCTGGCACGGGATCTCCCATGAATATTCCTAGCTTCTTCTTCAGGTCTTCATTCTTCTCCAGTAGTACTGCAATTTCCTCTTCATATCCATCGCGTGTAGACTTGAGTTTGTCTTCTAGCTCCATGTTCCTGGTCATCACCCTCGTCATGTCTAGCATGCTGGCGCACATCTGGTTCTCCTGACGACGAATGTGTTGGTTCAGCTCCTGGATGTAGGCTGCAATGGATTTGTCCCTCCTGGTGCAGATCATCTCCCGCTCATCTTGGCGTCCGCATATTTGGTAGATGATGTCTTTAAGGTCCTTGTGATAAACTTCGCTGATGCGTCCCATGGCGATGTGGGCTGACATGCTCTTTCCCAGACTCCATGTTGGTTCATCAAAGGAAAACTCTATGGGCTCAGTAACTGGCGTGAATGTCCTTCCTGGAACATGTACTCGAATTGACCAGTGTTCTTCTTCCGGTAGAGTGGCGGTGTAGGTCCCGGTGAAGCTTGGTATTCCGATGCTCAGGTACTTAGTGGCCTCCTTCAAGTGTCGTCCAAAAGGGGTGTCTTCATCCGATTGAGCAAACTTGTTCCTTGGGTCTACCATCTATAGAGTAGAAAATGGAGAAGAGTGAGAAATGAGTAGAGAAGAGTGTCCTATGGCTTATCTTAGTGGTCGCGTCCTACAGTCAGCGTGTGCTCTGATACCATCTTGTAGCGATCTGACCTCAAACGGTCAAATCTCTATGTATAAGTGTCATCCCTGGATCAGTAATGCTGACACACACAGTACTCGAGGATTTATAACAGAGTTTCAATCACACACTTATTACATCGAATGTCTCAAACAGAGAACTTATTACAATAATATGGCTTAAGACCATCTAAGTAAGATAACAGCGGAAGCTTCGAAGGTAAATGAGTCCATCAACTCCAACGGCATAGCTGAGTGCATGACAACGACCTAGGGCACCTTATTCTTCGTCTGAAAACTCTGCAACATAATTTGTTGCAGCCTGTGTAGGTCAGCACATGGAATATGCTGGCAAAATAACACTATAGAGCAAAGAACAAGGAAGAACTTCATCTCACCCATCATGGACATCTGATATTGCTCTTGCATCATGTGCCCAAACTCATCAATATATCTCTTGTCAGTGCAGCCGAAGATAATGTCATCCACATAGATTTTGCACACAAACAGTTCTCCATCATATGTCTTCGTGAAGAGTGTAGGATCTAGAGAACCAGGTTTGAAGCCTTTGCTCTTCAGGAAGTCTTTGAGTGTGTCATACCAAGCACGAGGGGCTTGTTTGAGGCCATACAGTGCCTTGTTGAGCTTGTATACCATATCAGGATATTTTGGATCTTCAAAGCCAGGTGGTTGTGCAACATACACTTCTTCTTCAATCTTGCCATTGAGAAAGGCACTCTTCACATCCATTTGATACAAAAGGATGTTGTGATGGTTGGCATAGGCTAGTAGTATGCGAATGGCTTCAAGCCTAGCCACGGGAGTAAATGTTTCATCAAAGTCAATCCCTTCAACTTGAGTGTATCCTTGAGCAATGAGACGAGCCTTGTTTCTGACAACTTGACCATGCCCATCTTGTTTGTTGCGATAGATCCATTTGGTTCCTATGATATTGTGCTTGCGAGGGTCAGGACGCTTGACCAATTCCCACACATTGTTCATCTCGAACTGTTGAATCTCTTCTTGCATAGCTTGAATCCATTCATCTCGAACTGTTCTTGAACTCTGTGCCGTTGTCACTTCTGATGTGCTTGATCTTGATGCCATAGTTCGTCATGGCACGATTGGCGAAACGTCTGAAGACATCCTGCACTTCATTCTTGTAGAGGATTATATGCACCCATGTATATCTTGAATAATCATCAACAATAACGAAGCCATAGAGGCAAGCAGTGGTAGTAAGAGTAGAGTAGTGAGTAGGGCCAAATAAGTCCATGTGAAGCAGCTCGAAGGGTTGAGATGTCGTCATGATTGTCTTCGAGGGATGCTTGGCCCTAGTCATCTTTCCAGCTTCGCAGGCACCACACAGATGATCCTTCTTGAACTTGACGCCCTCGATGCCCATGAGGTGTTTCTTCTTCGTGAGTGTGTGCAAGTTCCTCATGCCAGCATGCCCTAGCCTCCGATGCCAGAGCCAGCACTCTGAAGCTTTTGCTAGAAGACATACGGCCAACTGTGGTCCTGCTGAGAAATCTACCATATATAGATCATCTTTCCGATACCCTACAAAGACCAGAGACTTGTCAGATTCCATTAGAACAAGGCAACGGTATTTTCCAAATATCACAATCATGTTCAAATCACAAAGCATTGAGACAGACATTAAGTTGAAACCAAGGGATTCAACAAGCATCACTTTATCATCTGCTGATCCTTTGAGATTGAAACTCTACCTAGACCCAATACCTTGCTTTTACCAGTGTCAGCAAATGTGATGTGACTCTTGTCAGATGGACGTAAGGTTGAGTCCATGAGAAGACTTCGATCACCAGTCATGTGATTAGTGCATCCACTGTCCATAATCCATTCTGAAGCATGTGGTGTCATACCCTACAGTGCAATTAGGGGGATAGGCTTCACCAAGAGTATTGTGAAGCATAAACATTTATCGGACAAGCGGATTATGAAAGCTCAGATCAAGGTTAGGACTTATAGGATGATTGGCAACCGATTCAGGAACAAAATACATAGTAAGACCATTTGGGCATTTTATCTTGCGCCCCACAAGATGTCTTAGGTCCCCAGCATAAGCATCAGACGCCTTTGATTTCCGGCTGGAGACCTTTCCCTGCAAAAAGAGAGTTAAGTTTTCTTAACCACCCACATTTTCAGGGGTGGCTTCAAAGCAATGAGTCTAAGTGCAGCATCTGAGAACTTCGGCTTTGGAGCCCTAGCAAATAGCCTTGCAGGAGGTGAATAATACTCATATGAATAAGCAGAATAGTTCTTAGTCTTATGAACATAGTAGTTTGATGAAACACGCTCATATTCATTAGTCTGAGTATGATTTCCCTGCAAAACATTGGCGTTAGGGTGACTCTGGTGAGTCCTCTGTCTGTATGAATCCTTTGGACCATATGAAGCTTTTGGTCTGGGGTTTGTCTTCTTCCCAGTCATGATGACATTCACAGGAAGATTCACAAGGCAACTTTTGGGTACCCCGATCTTCTTCATAGGTGGCCCATTCCTGCAGTTAGTACCAATATACCTGGCAAACACTTCACCATTCTGATTCTTAAACAGTTTATAGTTTGCATTAAAGGATTCATCAATGATAATCGGGTTAGCACAAGTGAAGCCAGATAAGGTGGATGGATCCACTGAAGGTCCCTTTGCAGCAACCCATGTGGTTTTGGGGTACTGCTCAGGCTTCCAGTAAGAACCATCAACTTTCATTTTCCTCTCGAACCCAACACCCTCTTTCCTAGGGTTTCGGTTCAGAATCTGCGTTTTGAGGACATCACATAGTGTCTGATGCCCTTTGAGACTTTTGTACATCCCTGTCTCAAGCAATGTCTTCAACCTGGCATTTTCATCAGCAATAGTAGTGGTATCCTCAGCAGAGGGGTTAGTTACCACATCAGCAGTTGAAGATATTGCTGAAAGTGCTAGTTATCGACTAGAGGGGGGTGAATAGACGATTTTTATGAAAGTCTTCAAAACATGAGAGTTTCGAAGACAAACAATGGATACGAACCTATTGATATGCAGCGGAAGGTAGACTACACTAAGCAAGCCATAGTCAAGTATTCAATGAAGTGAAAGCACGAAGACTAATAGCAGCTAGGTAGTAAAGATCAGGATGGAAGATAGTATGAAGCCAAACAACGATAGTAGTCACACAGTGAAGTCAAACAGGTAGTGCCAGCAGGCAATGACTTCATGAAGATAAACTGTAAGTAAAGAGAGGGAGAGGATAGAACCGGTCACTTGGTGAGGACAAAGGATTTGTTGGACCAGTTCCAGTTGCCGTGACAACTGTACGTCTGGTTAGGGGGGCTGAGATTCAACTCAGAAGACCGTGTCTTCACCTTATTCCCCTTGAGCTAAGGACACCCAGTCCTCGCCCAATCACTCTGGTAAGTCTTCAAGATAGGCTTCCAAACCTTCACAGACTCCGTTCACCGGCGATCCACAATGACTCTTGGATGCTCAGAATGCGATGCCTAACCGGCTGGAGGATTCACAGTCCTCAAGTGTAACAAGTATGCAGGTCACGCGGACAGAAAGACTTCAGTGATGCCTAACACTCTTTGGCTCTGGGTGTTTGGGCTTTGTCCTCCCAAGGATTTCTCTCTTGAATGCTTTGGAGGTGGGTTGCTCTCAAACGACAAAAGCCGTGCACTAACTCTGAGCAGCCACAAATTTATGGTGTAGGGGGTGGGCTATTTATAGCCAGGAGGCAACCCGACCTGATTTGTCCGAAATGACCCTGGGTCACTAAGGAACTGACATGTGTTCCAGCCGTCAGATTTCAAACACACGTGACAGCTTGACTTCGGCTGCAAGTAAAGCTGACTCATCCAGCTCAGGATAAGATTTGCTCTCATTGTCTTCGCTCGAAGACATAGGATTTTGGTTGAGCATCACTTCAGTCACTCTGACTTTGTTCACTGGGACCCCACTTAATAGTACGATGGTTCCTATGACTCAACAAAGAAGAAAAAGAACAACGAAACAACTATGTCTTCGCCGTCCATAGTCTTCACACGATGTCTTCTCATGTCATAGTCTTCAATGTGAATATCTTCACATACCACCATTTTCTTCAATGTCTTCATACATTTTTAGGGGTCATCTCCAGTAGGTAAACCGAATCAATGAGGGACTACTACCTGTGTTATCCTGCAATTCTCACAAACACATTAGTCCCTCAACCAGGTTTGTCGTCAATACTCCAAAATCAACTAGGGGTGGCACTAGATGCACTTACAATTGAAACAGTAGCAGTAGTGGAACATTCAGCAACAGAAGTAGCATTATCACGCTCAAGGAATTTTAGACATGGTGGTTCAAATCCTTCCTGAGCGGGACTTATCTGTTGAGCGCGAAGTGACTGGTTCTCTTTTTGAAGATCTTCATGAGCCGCTCTCAATTTCTCAAGTTCTTGCTTCCTTTGAAGATAATCGTCGGAAAGCTTTTCATGAGTTGTTGAGAGAGTTTCATGACGACTTTCAAGTTCCTCGTACTAAACATGAAGATTTTTGATGTCTTCAATTAAGGACTGAGATCGGGTCATTTCCGCGTCCAATAGGTCATCGCTTTTGTCTAACAATTTTTGAATATGTTCCATAGCTTTCTGTTGTTCAATTGCAATTTTAGTCGGTGTTTTGTAATAGGTTTAGATTCACAATCAGAGTCATCTTCACTTGATGTTTGAAAGTAAGCATCGAGTGAGTTTACCTTGGCACCACGTGCCATGAAGCAGTAGGTGGGAGCAGAGTCGTCCTTGTCATTAGCATCAGCGTTGATGACGGTGCCATTGTCTTCATTGTTGAAGATGGACTTGGCAACATAGGCTGTGGCTAGAGCCAGACTTGTAACGCCCGAGTCCGACTCCTCCTCAGACTCCACCTCTGCCTCCTCAGAAGCAGACTCCTCCTCTGAATCCATCTCCTTGAAGGAAATATGCCCTACAAGAAATAATAAAGTTATTATTTATTTCCTTATATCATGATAAATGTTTATTATTCATGCTAGAATTGTATTAACTGGAAACTTGATACATGTGTGAATACATAGACAAACAGAGTGTCACTAGTATGCCTCTACATGACTAGCTCGTTGATCAAAGATGGTTATGTTTCCTAGCCATAGACATGAGTTGTCATTTGATTAACGGGATCACATCATTAGGAGAATGATGTGATTGACTAGACCCATTCCGTTAGCTTAGCACTCGATCGTTTAGTATGTTGCTATTGCTTTCTTCATGACTTATACATGTTCCTATGACTATGAGATTATGCAACTCCCGTTTACCGGAGGAACACTTTGTGTGCTACCAAACGTAACAACGTAACTGGGTGATTATAAAGGTGCTCTACAGGTGTCTCCGAAGGTACTTGTTGGGTTGGTGTATTTCGAGATCAGGATTTGTCACTCCGATTGTCGGAGAGGTATCTCTGGGCCCACTCGGTAATGCACATCACTATAAGCCTTGCAAGCATTGCAACTAATGAGCTAGTTGCGGGATGATGTATTACGGAACGAGTAAAGAGACTTGCCGGTAACAAGATTGAACTAGGTATTGAGATACCGACGATCGAATCTCGGGCAAGTAACATACGATGACAAAGGGAACAACGTATGTTGTTATGCGGTTTGACCGATAAAGATCTTCGTAGAATATGTGGGAGCCAATATGGGCATCCAGGTCCCGCTATTGGTTATTGACCGGAGACGTGTCTCGGTCATGTCTACATAGTTCTCGAACCCGTAGGGTCCGCACGCTTAACGTTACGATGACAGTTTTATTATGAGTTTATGAGTTTTGATGTACCGAAGGAGTTCGGAGTCCCGGATGAGATCGGGGACATGACGAGGAGTCTCTAAATGGTCGAGACGTAAAGATCGATATATTGGACGACTATATTCGGACATCGGAAAGGTTCCGAGTGATTCGGGTATTTTTCGGAGTACCGGAGAGTTACGGGAATTCGTATTGGGCCTTAATGGGCCATACGGGAAAGGAGAGAAAGGCCCCAAAGGGTGGCCGCACCCCTCCCCATGGGCTAGTCCGAATTGGACTAGGGAGGGGGCCGCCCTCTTCCTTCTTTCTCCTTCTCCCTTCCCTTCTCCTATTCCAACAAGGAAAGGAGGAGTCCTACTCCCGGTGGGAGTAGGACTCCCCCCTTGGCGCGCCCTCCTCCTTGGCCGGTGGCCTCCCCCTTGCTCCTTTATATACGGGGGCAGGGGGGCACCCCATAGACACAACAATTGATCATTGATCTCTTAGCTGTGTGCGATGCCCCCCTCCACCATATTACACCTCGATAATATCGTAGCGGTGCTTAGGCGAAGCCCTGCGTCGGTAGAACATCATCATCGTCACCACACCGTCGTGCTGACAAAACTCTCCCTCAACACTCGGCTGGATCAGAGTTCGAGGGATGTCATCGAGCTGAACGTGTGCTGAACTCGGAGGTGCCGTACGTTCGGTACTTGATCGGTCGGATCGTGAAGACGTACGACTACATCAACCGCGTTGTGTTAACGCTTCCGCTATCGGTCTACGAGGGTACGTGGACAACACTCTCCCCTCTCGTAGCTATGCATCACCATGATCTTGCGTGTTCGTAGGAAATTTTTTGAAATTAGTACGTTCCCCAACACTCCTTGCCAACAAAAGCACGAGCCTTGCCAGACGAGCTCTTCTTGTGTGATGAAGACTTGGACGAAGACTTTGAGGATTTCTTCTTCTTCTTGTCATCAGAATCATATTCCTTGATCTTCTTCTTCTTGTTGTTCTCATTGTCCCACTGAGGACACTCGGAGATGTAGTGACCAGGTTTCTTGCACTTGTGGCATGTTCTCTTCTTGTGGTCATGAGTAGAAGCTTCATCATTTCTCAAGCTGGATCTTGAAGACTTTCTGAAACCTTTCTTCTTGGTGAATTTCTGGAACTTCTTCACAAGCATAGCAAGCTCCTTTCCAATGTATTCAGGATCCCCAGAACTGCAGTCAGATTCTTCTTCAGATGAGGAAACAACCTTTGCCTTCAAAGCGCGAGTACGTCCATAGCTAGGACCATAGATATCTCTTTTCTCAGATAACTGGAACTCATGTGTGTTGAGCCTCTCAAGTATGTCAGACGGATCGAGAGTCTTGAAGTCAGGGCGTTCTTGAATCAACGGGGCTAGGGTGTCAAATGAGTTGTCAAGTGATCTCAGGAGTGTCTTGACGATTTCATGCTTGTTGATCTCAGTCGTGCCGAGAGCATGAAGCTCATTTGTGATATCAGTGAGTCGATCAACTGTGAGCTGGACATTTTCATTGTCGTTTCTCTTGAAGCGGGTGAAGAGGTTGCGAAGGACACTGATCCTTGAGTCTCTCTGGGTTGAGACGCCTTCGTTGACCTTGGAGAGCCAGTCCCAGACTAGCTTCAAAGTTTCCAGAGCGCTCACACGGCCATACCGTCCTTTGGCCAGATGACCACAGATGATGTTCTTGGCAGTAGAATCCAGTTGAACAAACTTCTTGACATCAGCAGGGGTAACACCTTCACCAGTCTTGGGAACGCCGTTCTTGACGACATACGAGAGGTCGACATCAATGGCTTCAAGATGCATGCGCATCTTATTCTTCAAGTAGGGGTAATCAGTGCCATCGAAGATAGGGCACGCAGCGGAGACCTTGATTATCCCTGCAGTCGACATAGCTAAAACTCCAGGTGGTTAAACCGAATCACACAGAACAAGGGAGCACCTTGCTCTGATACTAATTGAAAGTGCTAGTTATCGACTAGAGGGGGATGAATAGGCGATTTTTATGGAAGTCTTCAAAACATGGGAGTTTCGAAGACAGACAATAGAAATGAACCTATTGATATGCAGTGGAAGGTAGACTACACTAGACAAGCCATAGTCAAGCAAGTAATGAAGTGAAGGCACGAAGACTATTAGCAGCTAGGTAGTATAGATCAGGATGGAAGATAGTATGAAGCCAAACAACAGTAGTCGTCACAGAGTGAAGTCAATTAGATAAAGCAAGCAGGAAATGACTTCATGAAGACAAACTGTAAGTAAAGAGAGGGAGAAGATAGAACCAGTAGCTTGGAGAGGACAGGGATTTGTTGGACCAGTTCCAGTTGCTGTGACAACTGTACGTCTAGTTAGGGAGGCTGAGATTCAACTCAGAAGACCGCGTCTTCACCTTATTCCCCTTGAGGTAAGGACACTTAGTTCTCGCCCAATCACTCTGGTAAGTCTTCAAGGTAGACTTCCAAGCCTTCACAGACTTCGTTCACCGGCAATCCACAATGACTCTTGGATGCTCAGAATGCGATGCCTAACCGGCTGGAGGATTCACAGTCCTCAAGTGTAATAAATCTTCAGATCATGTGGATAGAAAGACTTCAGTGATGCCTAACACTCTTTGGCTCTGGGTGTTTTGGGCTTTGTCCTCGCAAGGATCTCTCTCTCAAATGCTTCGGAGGTGGGTTGCTCTCAAACGACAAAAGCCGTGCAGCAACTCTGAGCAGCCACCAATTTATGGTGTAGGGGGTGGGCTATTTATAGCCAGGAGGCAACCTGAACTGATTTGTCCGAAATGACCCTGGGTCACTAAGGAACTGACACGTGTCCAACGGTCAGATTTCAAACACACGCGGCAGCTTGACTTGGGCTACAAGTAAAGCTGACTCATCCAGCTCTGGATAAGATTTGCTCTCATTGTCTTCGCTCGAAGACATAGGATTTGGTTGAGCATCACTTCAGTCACTCTGACTTTGTTCACTTGGACCCCACTTAACAATGCGGTGGTTCCTATGACTCAACAAAGAAGAAAAGGAAACTGCGAAATAACTATGTCTTCGGACTCCATAGTCTTCATGCGATGTCTTCTCATGTCATAGTCTTCATTGTGAATATCTTCACAGACCACCATTGTCTTCAATGTCTTCACACATTTTTAGGGGTCATCTCTGGTAGGTAAACCGAATCAATGAGGGACTACTACCTGTGTTATCCTGCAATTCTCACAAACACATTAGTCCTTCAACCAGGTTTGTCGCCAATACTCCAAAACCAACTAGGGGTGGCACTAGATGCACTTACACCAAGGAATGAATCCTTGTTATTTTTAAGATAAACATTGTCGCCCGGCAATAGGCCTTGCCGTCCCCTCACTTCATTCACGACCATACTCACGCTCTCGGCGGAGGCAGGGGTGAAGTAGGGTTAGGCCCTTCGTTTGCTTCCATGTCACCGCAACTACAACCAAGTTCCGGTCCAGGGAATAGTTCTTGGGCACAGGAAAGGGAGAGCACGGTGGCCCAGGAATAAACGAGGCTTCATACGTCCCAATTCCATATGGAAATGCATAACAGGGGATAAAGGACTTATCTGGATCTGCAGCCCCCGGTAACCTTGGCTTGCCGTGGTCGGGTGCTTGAATCTGCAGCCCCCTGGCAATGGCTTGTCGGGGTTGGGGATGTTGATCCGTCTCCCTGCCCTTAAATGGCTTAGAAGAAATGCCTGTGCAGCGTGCGAACCAAAGAAAAGACTGGAAAGGACGGAAAGACACACACTCGACCTCTATGCTAGGGGTTAGTTGCCGCCGGGCACTATCAACCCTACCAAAGAGAGACTTAACCTAGCATGCATGCTAAAACTTAGGGCACCAGCACTTCATTTATCTATGCTCAGGGTCTGCGCCTCGCTTTGTACAAAGGGTTACATGCCTTATCGGCAAGGCTTGTACAAAAGGTGGCTTGCCGGGAGGCCCGGCAACCGCACCTCATGGGTAAAACTTACGAAGATGTTCGATGTTCTAGGAGTTGCTCACTGGGATACCATCTTCGGTCTCTAGGCGGATTGCGCTAGGCCTGGTGACTTGTATTACCCGATGAGGGCCTTCCCACTTCGGCGTCAACTTATTGGAATTCTTGGCCGACTGAATGCGCCGAAGAACAAGGTCACCTTCCTCAAGACTTCGGGCATGTACCTTGCGGCTATGGTAGCGGTGCAAGGCCTGCTGGTAGCGTGCAGCTCGCACAGCAGCCCGAAGACGATCTTCCTCAAGGAGCGTCGCGTCATCTTGCCGCAACTGATCTTGCTCAAGCTCGTCATAAGCGAGCACTCAAGGTGACCCGTATGTGAGTTCCATGGGGAGAACTTCTTCTGCCCATACACCAGGGCAACGGGTGTCTGGCCGGTGGCTCGATTTGGCGTTGTTCTGATCGACCAAAGAACCACCGACAACTCATCAATCCAGTGCCTTCCACACTTGTGCAGCCTGTCAAAAGTCTTTGTCCTCAGGCCTCGCAGTACTTCAGCATTTGCCCTCTCCGCCTAGCCGATGATCCGTGGGTGTGCCACTGAAGCGAAATAGACCTTGCTACCGAGGTCCTGGATTTATTGCATGAAGGTGCGGCTTGTGAACTGCGTGCCGTTGTCGGTGATGTCTCTGTTCGGCACACCAAAACAACAAACTAGCCCCTTGAAGAACTTGACGGCTGACTCTTGATGTCTACTACACAACCTTCTACTTTTAGACATTGTTGGGCCTCCAAGTGCAGAGGTTTGTAGGACAGTAGCAAATTTCCCTCAAGTGGATGACCTAAGGTTTATCAATCCGTGGGAGGCGTAGGATGAAGATGGTCTCTCTCAACCATCTGCAACCAAATAACAAAGAGTCTCTTGTGTCCCCAACACACCCAATACAATGGTAAATTGTATAGGTGCACTAGTTCAGCAAAGAGATGGTGATACAAGTGCAATATGGATGGTAGATAAAGGTTTTGTAATCTGAAAATATAAAAACAGCAAGGTAACTATTGATAAAAGTGAGCGAAAATGGTATTGCAATGCTAGGAAACAAGGCCTAGGGTTCATACTTTCACTAGTGCAAGTTCTCTCAACAATAATAACATAATTGGATCATATAACTATCCCTCAACATGCAACAAAGAGTCACTCCAAAGTCACTAATAGCGGAGAACAAACGAAGAGATTATTGTAGGGTACGAAACCACCTCAAAGTTATCCTTTCTGATCAATCTATTCAAGAGTCCGTAGTAAAATAACACGAAGCTATTCTTTCCGTTCGATCTATCATAGAGTTCGTACTAGAATAACACCTTAAGACACAAATCAACCAAAACCCTAATGTCACCTAGATACTCCAATGTCACCTCAAGTATCCGTGGGTATGATTATACGATATGCATCACACAATCTCAGATTCATCTATTCAACCAACACAAAGAACTTCAAAGAGTGCCCCAAAGTTTCTACCGGAGAGTCAAGACGAAAACGTGTGCCAACCCCTATGCATAAGTTCACAAGGTCACTGAACCCGCAAGTTGATCACCAAAACATACATCAAGTAGATCACGTGATATCCCATTGTCACCACAGATAAGCACATGCAAGACATACATCAAGTGTTCTCAAATCCTTAAAGACTCAATCCGATAAGATAACTTCAAAGGGAAAACTCAATCCATTACACGAAAGTAGAGGGGGAGAAACATCATAAGATCCAACTATAATAGCAAAGCTCGCAATACATCAAGATCGTACCACCTCAAGAACACGAGAGAGAGAGAGAGAGATCAAACACATAGCTACTGGTACATACCCTTAGCCCCGAGGGTGAACTACTCCCTCCTCGTCATGGAGAGCGCCGGGATGATGAAGATGGCCACCGGTGAGGGATCCCCCTCCGGCAGGGTGCCGGAACAGGGTCCCGATTGGTTTTTGGTGGCTACAGAGGCTTGCAGTGGCGGAACTCCCGATCTATTCTGTTCCTCGATGTTTTTAGGGTATATGGATATATATATAGGCGAAAGAAGTCAGTCAAGGGAGCCACGAGGGGCCCACGAGGGTGGGAGCGTGCCCAGGGGGCAGGCGCGCCTCCCTGCCTCGTGGCCACCTCGAAGCTTCCCTGACGTCTACTCCAAGTCTCCTGGATTGCTTCCGTTCCAAAAATAACTCTCCCGAAGGTTTCATTCCGTTTGGACTCCGTTTGATATTCCTTTTCCTCGAAACACTGAAATAGGCAAGAAAACAACAATTTGGGCTGGGCCTCCGGTTAATAGGTTAGTCCCAAAAATAATATAAAAGTGTTTAGTAAAGCCCATTAAACATCCAAAAGAGATAATATAATAGCATGGAACAATCAAAAATTATAGATACGTTGGAGACGTATCAAGCATCCCCAAGCTTAATTCCTGCTCGTCCTCGAGTAGGTAAATGATAAAAACATAATTTTTGATGTGGAATGCTACTTAGCATTATTTTCAATGTAATTATCTTATTTGTGGCATGAATATTTAGATTCGAAAGATTCAAGATAAAAGTTTAATGTTGACATAAAAACAATAATACTTCAAGCATACTAATAAAGCAATCATGTCTTCTCAAAATAACATGGCCAAAGAAAGTTATCCCTACAAAATCATATAGTCTGGCTATGCTCTATCTTCATCACGCAAAGTATTTAATCATGCACAACCCCGATGACAAGCCAAGCAATTGTTTCATACTTTTGATGTTCTCAAACTTTTTCAATCTTCACGCAATACATGAGCGTGAGCCATGGACATAGCACTATATGTGGAATAGAATGGTGGTTGTGGAGAAGACAAAAAAAGAAGAAGATAGTCTCACATCAACTAGGCGTATCAATGGGCTATGGAGATGCCCACCAATAGATATCAATGTGAGTGAGTAGGGATTGCCAAGCAACGGATGCACTAGATCTATAAGTGTATGAAAGCTCAAAAAGAAACTAAGTGGGTGTGCATCCAACTCGCTTGCTCACGAAGACCTAGGGCATTTTGAGGAAGCCCATCATTGGAATATACAAGCCAAGTTCTATAATGTAAAATTCCCACTAGTATATGAAAGTGACAACATAGGAAACTCTCTATCATGAAGATCATGGTGTTACTTTGAAGCACAAGTGTGGTTAAAGGATAGTAGCATTGCCCCTTCTCTCTTTTTCTCTCATTTTTTGTGTTTTTTTTATTTTCTCTTTTTTTGGGGGCCTTTTTATTTTTTATGGCCTCTTTTCCTTTTTTCTATTTTTCGTCCGGAGTCTCATCCCGACTTGTGGGGGAATCATAGTCTCCATCATCCTTTTCTCACTGGGACAATGCTCTAATAATGATGATCATCACACTTTTATTTACTTACAACTCATGAATTACAACTCGATATTTAGAACAAAATATGACTCTATATGAATGCCTCCGGCAGTGTACCGGGATGTGCAATGAATCAAGAGTGACATGTAAGAAAGAATTATGAAGGTGGCTTTGCCACAAATACGATGTCAACTACATGATCATGCAAAGCAATATGACAATGATGGAGCGTGTCATAATAAACGGAACGGTGGAAAGTTGCATGGCAATATATCTCGGAATGGCTATGGAAATGCCGTAATAGGTAGGTATGGTGGCTGTTTTGAGGAAGGTATATGGTGGGTGTATGATACCGGCAAAAGGTGCGCGGTATTAGAGAGGCTAGCAATGGTGGAAGGGTGAGAGTGCGTATAATCCATGGACTCAACATTAGTCATAAAGAACTCACATACTTATTGCAAAAATCTATTAGTTATCAAAACAAAGTACTACGTGCATGCTCCTAGGGGGATAGATTGGTAGGAAAAGACCATCGCTCGTCCCCGACCGCCACTCATAAGGACGACAATCAAAAAATAAATCATGCTCCGACTTCATCACATAACGGTTCACCATACGTGCATGCTACGGGAATCACAAACTTTAACACAAGTATTTCTCAAATTCACAACTACTCAACTAGCATGACTCTAATATCACCATCTTCATATCTCAAAACAATCATAAGGAATCAAACTTCTCATAGTACTCAATGCACTTTATATGAAAGTTTTTATTATATCCATCTTGGATGCCCATCATATTAGGACTAAATTCATAACCAAAGAAAATTACCATGCTGTTCCAAAGACTCTCAAAATAATATAAGTGAAGCATGAGAGTTCATCTATTTCTTCAAAATAAAAATACTGCCGTGCTCTAAAAGGATATAAGTGAAGCAGTAGAGCAAATGACAAACTACTCCAAAAGATATAAGTGAAGATCAATGAGTAGTCGAATAATTATGCAACTATGTGAAGACTCTCTAACATTTAAGAATTTCAGATCTTGGTATTTTATTCAAACATCAAGCAAAACACATATCATGTGGTGAATAAAAATATAGCTCCAAGTAAAGTTACCGATGAACGAAGACGAAAGAGGGGATGCCTTCCGGGGCATCCCCAAGCTTAGGCTCTTGGTTGTCCTTGAGTATTTCCTTGGGGTGCCTTGGGCATCCCCAAGCTTAGGCTCTTGCCACTCGTTATTCGATAGTCCATCGAATCTTTACCCAAAACTTGAAAACTTCACAACACAAAACTCAACAGAAATCTCGTAAGCTCCATTAGCAAAATAAAACAAACCACCACTTAAAGGTACTGTAATGAACTCATTATTTATTTATATTGGTGTTAAACCTACTGTATTCCAACTTCTCTATGGTTCATAACCTCCGATACTAGCCATAGATTCATCAAAATAAGCAAACAACACACGAAAAACAGAATTTGTCAAAAACAGAACAGTCTATAGTAATCTGTATCAAACGCAAACTTCTGGAACTCCAAAAATTCTAAAATAAATTGATGGACGTGAGGAATTTATCTATTAATCATCATCAAAAAGAATCAACTAAACAGCTGTCACGACTGGATTTTTGGGATATTAATTTCCCAGAAAAACGGCCTTTGTGCTCACCAGCCCCAGGATTACTGTTAGCTGATGAGGCACCAACTTGATACAAGAATTCCAAGCAAGGTACAAAATATGCAGTACAAGACCATTTTGGCCTAGGAGTACAACACTTGGTTTCTAATGGTTGATGGCGGAAGCGGTTTGTGGTTCATCTGCGTCTATGGGACTCCATTTCCCACAAGAACAGCTGACCAGGATAACTCCTATCTTCGCGAGGCTGCTATCACCATTAGCGTAGGTTCCGGGGCTGTCGTCGTAATGCTTATCTCCAAGCAAGGAAATCTGGCCAAGACAATAGCCAGGGACAAGCCAGTGAGTACGTTTGAATGTACTCGCAAACATTAAGAACACGGGTATAATATAACAAGGGGTAATCATGCTCCGAAATATTCATGATCATACGTCTGTCACGAATTAAACGAAAATCTGTGATGCACGCATGCAGGGAAAAATATGAACATGCAATACGGGAGTAAAATAGAATGCACTGACCGAGTGTCTGAAATGACTCCTCGAGAAGTTGCAAATAAATTAACAATGCCGCAGTCGGGCGTCTGAGCGACACCACATAAAGGGCTTATAAAGGAATAAATAAATAACAAACATGCCGCAGTCGGGCGTCTGAGCGACACCACATAAAGGGCTTATAAAGGATAAATAAATAACAAACATGCCGCAGTCGGGCGTCTGAGCGACACCACATAAAGGGCTTATATAAGAATAAAAGAATAGTAAACATGCCGCAGTCGGGCGTCTGAGCGACGCCACATAAAGGGCTTATATAAGAATAAACACAGTGAATATCCAGGAGGTAGAACCGTCCCAAGGATACTCAATAATTCAAATAATGTAAATGGTTAGTCCATAATAATAATAAACATAATCCTCATATGTCACAGGTCATAAACAAAATCTAGTCTAGCCGTTTCTCCATCCGATGACCGTCACTAGATCCAGTTAACCGTTTTCCATCCGAATACCGTTACTAAGATTTAGTTAACCGTGTCTCCATCCGAAAACCGTCACTAGATCCATCTCAGTCTGTAGTCCTTACCCATGTACATGGCTATCCAAAAAGATATGACCTCTGCAGAGGGTGTACTCTTTACCCACGAGTAGCGGATTTATTTAGTCCATCGGGACTAATTCCGCCTACGGTCCTTTTAATTGAAAACACGCCTGACCTGCACACACCAGCTTAGCTTACCGGTGTCTGGAATCACCCACAACACCTGTCGAGCCAAACTCTAAGTGGGGAGGCTACAACCTCGACGTAGCATGGGATCAAATTTATATACGCGCGCTCTAAGGGGTGCCCCCCTCTCGGTCCCAACCGGAAACACCCATGCCCCCGGACCAGGTGGCATGCCTACCGGAGGCCTCCGGTATCTTCCACCATGGCCTCTCTGTACGGTGTGTGCTTTGGTAAGGGGTTGTCGACTTACTGAACCGTACCCCGTCTGCGACAGGGACAAGTGGTAGTACAAAACAAATAGGGAAGTCACTGAACAAGACTCGACCTACGACCGACTCAGGTGGTCCAAGTATTCTCCGAAAGATTAGCATAACCAAAATGTTTCCAATCACAGACAGAATCACCGCTCACCAAGCCTCATCATGCCATACCGGACACACTCGTCCCGACGAGGAACTAGGGACAAGCTCGTGTCTACCCAAGACCACGACTCTCCCGGCTTCCTGCCGGTATGCATGAAAAGCTCGCGAGAATGATCACTATCACCAGCATAACCATTTCTAACAGTAAAGCATCTCCAAAAAATGCACTCCTGCGTGTGACTTTACCGTTACATAAAAATAACATAAGCTCCAAGTCAAGTGGTGTTGTAACCGTATCAAAACACCACACAAAAATGTTATGCCAGAGTTCAGAAATGCTTGCCTTCAAGAGTATGCAAAGGGTGCACTTTTTTGAAAGCTTTCTCTTCTCTCCAAATCCTATTTTGAGAAATATTCAAATAACAAATATTTCAAACACAGTACAAAAAGTTGTCTCAAATATTTTTGAAATAAATCTTATAATAAACTAGATGAAATTTGAGAGAGGTAGGAAAAAGAATCAACTCATTTGGAGTTTTATTTTGAAAGTTATAGCCAGTCAAAGATCAGTCAAACTTCTGTTTTTAAATAAAACCAGATAAGAAAACGTTTCGGGGAAAAATACGCTTTCGCAGCAGAGGAGACGTACTCGGGACTTTGCGCTATCACTTAACCAGAGAGGACGGGCGCGCGGGTCACTGACAGTGGGTCCAGAGGGCCCACTGGTCAGGTTTGACCATTCTTCCCTCTCCCTCCTCTTCTCTGCCGAACGGGAGCGGGACTCCGGCGATCGCCGGCGACAGACGGCGGCTCCTCGAGGGCACCTGAGGGCAAGGATGGACCCGCCAGACCGGGCCGGTCCTCTCGGTGGTCGCTGGGTCGACGGTGGTGGGAGGAGTCGCCGGCGGCGAGCTCCGCGGCGGAGGGGGCTACGGGTGAGAAGTGGGTTTTGGGCTCCGGTGGTCTCCGATCGAGGCTGAGGCGCTGGGCAGCTCCGCAAGGACAAGAGGAAGCGAGTGGTGGCGCTGGATGGGCGGGGGAGTGGCTGGTTGCGGCGAATGGCACCGGAATGAAGCGGCGGCTGAACCGGCCGGAGTTTGGGGAAGATGTCCTCTCCCGGCCAATCCACTGCTTGGGGAGCTCTAGAGGGAAGGCTGGAGGTCGCCTGAGGTCTTGAACGAGTTCGGGGATCCCTTAAATAGGCGCTCGAGGCTGGACCGCGGCGGCTGTGGATAAGAACGCCGGCGACAGCCGTGCTGTAGCTGCAGAGCGACGTGGCGGCGACGAGCGCGTGCCGACGAGCTTCGGGATAAGCTTGAGCTGTTCATAGGGGCAGCTGGCACGCTGGTGTGGTTTGGGCGGCGCCGTCCATGGCAGAGGCTCGCTGCCGACGCCGGCGTGCCGCCAAAAGCTCTGCCAGCGGCGCTGTAGGGCG
This sequence comes from Triticum aestivum, assembly GCF_018294505.1. Taxonomy (NCBI): domain Eukaryota; kingdom Viridiplantae; phylum Streptophyta; class Magnoliopsida; order Poales; family Poaceae; genus Triticum; species Triticum aestivum. The sequence goes on along the minus strand of NC_057814.1, from coordinate 309,442,287 downwards.
CCAGAGGTGGCGTGGAGAGTGGGCGGGGTAGTGCGCGGTTCAGCGGGCGAGCAGGGGCCAGGGACGGGACGCGACGAGGGCGGCAGTGCGACGCGGCGGCTCAGTGCGCGCGCGTGCAAAACGTGCGCTCTGGGCGCGCCCAGAGCACGCACGGGACATGCTCGACGAAATGCCAGGGCGGCCTAGAGTGCGAGGGTGAGGCTGGCAATTAACAGGACTAGGATAGGGATAGCCAGGAGTTTAGTGGACAAGGTTGCTGGGTCAGTGGAACAAGATCATAGTGCAAACTAGGAAGCATGCCCAAAACTGACTGTGCACACCAAGTGTTCGACAGAATGCTAGGTGCATTTAGGCAACTCTTGGAGTGGCCAAAATCTCCAGATCAGGGTCTCTCTAGATGTAGATGATGCTGGCAAGCTCATTTGAGAAAGACCAGAAACTTGCTAGTGCAAGTTTTGCAAAACTACAGTTTTGGACAGAAGGAAAGGGTCTCATTGCATGCACTTAAAATCCTCCATTTGGTCCACTCTCCTGGACTTAAGGGTTTTGCAGGGAGGGCTTTAAGTAGGAAAAAGCTCAGGGTCACTAGAGCAAAATAAAGTAGGGTTGCAGTACAAATCATCAAATTGGACCAGAATGAAAAAGAGGTTGATTCACTCAAAAGTTTCAAAGAACATCACTGGGTTTTGGTATAAAGTTGAATTATATGCATCTACTGACATCTCCAAACACTTGGAAGAATTTTTAAAAGAATATTTAAATAGGTTGTAGTGCAAAAATGCCTACTGGACCAGATTGGAAAAGTTGGTGTAGAGCTCAAAATCTCCAATGACCAAAAGATATTTTTGCATAAAAGTGATGTGGAGATATCACATGACATCCCCAAATTTTGGTGGAAATTTTAAATGCATTTGCCAAATGGTTGCAGTGCAAACAGGCTCCAAATTCATGAAAAATCATTTTAAAAGAATAAAGCTCAGGGAAAGGCAAACCTTGCAATTAAATCCACTGAATAAGAATTGTTTTATAGAGAGAGCATGCAAGTCCAACAATATTTTTGGAAAGTTTTCACTTGAGGTAAAAACCCTTAAAATAAAAGGGAAAAAACTAGCCAAATGGAAAAGTTTAATTTCCTGTCAAAATTTTAATCAATAAAACAAGCTCAAAATTTTGGGGTGTCACAACACTACCCCCCTTAAGAAAAATCTCGTCCTCGAGATTTGTTAAAAGTAGTTTTGAACAAACATTGCTCTTACTAAAAGAAATCATTCAATTGTGCAAAAAAACAAAGCGGCTACAGTGAGAGGACAATAAGTGGTGTAAACCACAGTGTGGTACACTGGCGTAGCATGGAAAAATCCATGGGTGGGGGAAAAACGAGATATTTCTACGTGGATACAGTAATTCAGAATAAATTCTAAATTACTAAAACACGCTGGTCGTACTCGAGAGCACAGTGCTCTCTCTGGCTGACATGTGGACCCGGGGTCCACTGTCGGCCTCTTCTTCTACCTCTGGCTCTCTCTTCTCCCTCGCGTGCTCTCCCGCGCTCCCTCCACCGGCGACGCCTAGCGCGTAGGGCATCTAGGCCGTACTGCGGTAGTGCGCGGCGTGCTAGCTGCCGGTGCAGCGTGCACTCACCTCGCGGGCCAGTGCACTGTCGGCACTGCTCGCGGACTTGCCTCCGAACACCGGCGATCGGGCGACGAGTGGCGCTGGTGGACCTCGCCCACCGTACACCGATCTCGTGCTATAAAATGGTCGCGGTGCTTCCTTCTTCTTCCTCACACCTGGCCTCGCTTCTACTTCTCCCTCCTTCTCCTCCATTGTTGTTAGCAGGAGCTCGAGACGAGGCTCTAATGGCGGAGGCGATGCCGGACTGGTATGTGGTCCTGGTGTGCGGAGGTTTGGTGGTGCTGCTGGGGTTATCCGTGCTCTTGTGCACGATGATCCTCGATGATCGTCGTGATGCTGCCGCTCGAGTGCTAGCTCTTCGCGGTGGCGACGATCACGAGGATTAGGTGCGGCGTCGAGTGCTGACTGCTGTCGGTGTGCTGGGGCAATTCGCGCCCTAATAATTACTCGCAAATCTCTCTTACTGAGACTGCGGTGTCCTCGAGTGTGATCAGTTAGGTGCAAAAAAAATGTGCACGAGGATTTGGAAATAGCGCACGAGGTCGAGAGGTTGTGGTTGTGAGTCTGCTGTCAGGGTGCTGCGCGAATAAAAATCTATGTCGTGAAGATAAATACGCTGCAGCCACTCGGGGAAAGAAAAACTCACTACAAAATTTTTATCGCGAGCGAAAAAATTTAGTTAAAACAAAATCAATAGCAGCAAAATTGCCCACATAATTGAAACCAAAAATCCGATCCGTAGCACAAATTTGGGTACCACGCACAAGTTACAACACGTAAATAAACACTGGGACAACAAACACATCGGTGACGTTTACAAAGAAAATGGCAAAAGGACAGGGTCCTGAGAAAACGCCTCTGGCACTGGGGCACACTCTTCTTCTATCGGGGGAAGCGGGTTGACCAGTCGATGAATGCGCCTCTCCTGGTCAGGCCTCAGTGGTCTGCCAATAGCGATCCGAGGATTTAAATCAGCGAGGCTCTGGAGATAACCCATTACTCGCTGAGTCAAACGCTCCTGGGCGATAACGTACTGAGCAAGGTCGGCCAGTACTGGATCTCTCTCAATTCGTCCACCGGGAAAATATGCAACTTCTCCGGGTGCTGCATGACTCGGAAAATAATAATATCCTCGTTCGCTGGCATAGGGCACCGCGAAACGGAGACGAGCGAGCGCCTCGTACGCAGCAGCTTCTATGGCCATATGCGGAGTCGGCATGGATTTTCCCACGAAGGAAACTTCCGTTGGGTCTTGGTTTGGGTATGCGGGAGGGATGTGCACCACTGCCCAATACTTCGAGGTGGATGGGGTGATCCTCGATTTGAGCAACTCGTACTGGGGTGGATGGGTGGCACTCATGGTACAGCAGGTAAAGTCCCACAATAATCTAACAAAACTACCCGGGGTTGCATCTGGGGTTCTCAGGTAAATACTGGGGGTCGGCATGGCAAGGAAATGGCTGTGAGCGTTGGGCACAATGTGAGGGGTACTTGGCAAGGTCACGAGGTGGCCTTTTATATAGCATTGGGGCTGGGTTATCCACCGTGGTGAAGGGTAACTGGTTGTCGATCCTGTTCTCGGGTCAAAGCCACAGATATACATATCACATAAATGTGACGCATTACTGTGGGTGCCGTCGGGGTTGGTCTTGGTAGTTGCGCCCGAAATTTAAAAATGCAACTGTACGCTAACGTACATATGCATAGCTACTACTCCAAAAAAATAGGGACGCACAAGCAGACAGCATTAAATAAAAGCGATACAAGGTCACACCGTTACAAGCGGAGGTAAACTAAGGCTCGATACTACTCGAGCGACTTAGTCCACTTCGTTAATGTCTAAGTGGGCTGGCCTGGCGGATGCCGAGGTTTCTCCACGGTTTTCACCGTCGGGATTAGCTGGTAGGGGTTGAGGGGCTGCAGGGTCGGGGAAGTGGTGATGACCATCGCGGGGGTTGCTGGCCACAATCCCGTTGGAACGGGTTCCCAAAAGACGTCGAAGTGCTTCTGGGGACACCAAAGCACTCTGGTTGATGGCTGGGGCAGACCTCAAGGGATCGATCGGGTGTCCGAACAGCACGACTGGGTTGTCGGCGTCGGGCTCCGTTTCTCCTCTCGTCGGGGCTCGGCGAACCAGTTCTCCACGAGCTGCGATCAGATCAAGGGTGACTTGATCGAACAGTTGCTCTAGTGCGCTTACATAGCGCACCAGGTGCAATAGTGCAGGGTCTGTCTCGTGATCTCCGTTGGCAACCTGGGGCGGCCTACCATACCCGTCACGACTGGGGTAGTAGTAGAACGAGCGACAGTTAACTCTGGGCGACAAGTGCCGGAGTTGGACTATAGCTTCTCGGGCTGCCAGTTGGATGGCTTGTGGCTCAAAGGAAGTTGTCCTTCCAGTGAACCTGTAGGGGCGTTCTGGCGACAGACCCCTACCGTAAATGTGCACCGTGGCCCAGTACTGACGGCTCTCACCGTACATGGGTCCTTGGTACACAACATATTCAGGAGGCTCTTCTAAAGCATAGGCACGGCGGGTGAGGTTTGCGAGCACGGTCACAAAACCTCCAAGGTTGGTCGCTGTGGTCTCATTGTGAACAATGGGGCCAGGCATCGTGGCTTGGTTTGGGGAAAGGGCTGTGCTGTGTTGTGTTGAGGCTAGCGTGCCATTTTTATAGGAAAAGGGGACGGAGTCTTCCTTCGCACGCTTGCGAATGAGACGGGTTGGGTGTCGGTCACTGGCGCGTGATCGACGGGCTAGGCTGATAGGTTGGGCACCGTCCGCCGAAAGGCGTCGGGTCACTGTGGGGCTATCTTACGCGAGAAGCTTGGCCGGGGCTAGGTTAAGGTCTAGTGGTTTGGTTAACCTAGGTTTATTGACCTGGCTAAGATAGGATTAGCCAATGGTCAGCCTAGCTCTGATACCAAGTCTGTCACGACCGGATTTTTGGGATATTAATTTCCTAGAAAAACAACCTTTGTGCTCACCAGCCCCAGGATTACTGTTAGCTGATGAGGCACCAACTTGATACAAGAATTCCAAGCAAGGTACAAAATATGTAGTACAAGACCATTGTGGCCTAGGAGTACAACACTTGGTTTCTAATGGTTGATGGCGGAAGCGGTTTGTGGTTCATCTGCGTCTATGGGACTCCATTTCCCACAAGAACAGCTGACCAGGATAACTCCTATCTTCGCGAGGCTGCTATCACCTTTACAGGGGTTCCGGGGCTGTTGTCATAATGCTATCTCCATGCGCGAAATCTGGCCAAGGCAATAGCCAGGGACAAGCCAGTGAGTACGTTTGAATGTACTCGCAAACATTAAGAACACGTGTATAATATAACAAGGGATAATCATGCTCCGAAATAATCATGATTATACGTCTGTCACAAATTAAATGAAAATCTGAGATGCGCGCATGCAGGAAGAAACATGAACATGCAATATGGGAGTAAAATAGAATGCTCTGACCGAGTGTCTGAAATGAATCCTCGAGAAGTTGCAAATAAATTAACAATGCCGCAGTCGGGCGTCTGAGCGACACCACATAAAGGGCTTATAAAGGATAAATAAATAACAAACATGCCGCAGTCGGGCGTCTGAGCGACACCACATAAAGGGCTTATAAAGGGTAAATAAATAACAAACATGCCACAGTCGGGCATCTGAGCGACACCACATAAAGGGCTTATAAAGGATAAATAAATAACAAACATGCCGCAGTCGGGCGTCTGAGCGACACCACATAAAGGGCTTATATAAGAATAATCACAGTGAATATCCAGGAGGTAGAACCGTCCCAGGGATACTCAATAATCCAAATAATGTAAAAGGTTAGTCCATGGTAATAATAAACATAATCCTCATATGTCACAGGTCATAAACAAAATCTAGTCTAGCTGTTTCTCCATCCGAAGACCGTCACTAGAATCTAATTAAGCCGCCTTCCATCCGAATACCGTTACTATGATCCAGTTTAACCATGTCTCCATCCGAAAACCGTTACTAGCTTCTAGTTTAGCCGTTCTCCATCCGAATACCGTTACTAAACCCTTCTCAGTCTGTAGTCCTTACCAATGAACATGGCCATCCAAAAGATATGACCTCTGCAGAGGGTGTACCCTTTACCCACGAGTAACGGATTTATTTAGTCCATCAGGACTAATTCCGCCTACGGTCTTTTAATTGAAAACACGCCTGACCTGCACACACCAGCTTAGCTTACCGGTGTCTGGAATCACCCACAACACCTGTCGAGCCAAACTCTAAGTGGGGAGGCTACAACCTCGACGTAGCATGGGATCAAATTTATATACGCGCGCTCTAAGGGGTGCCCCCCTCTCGGTCCCAACCGGAAACACCCATGCCCCCGGACCAGGTGGCATGCCTACCGGAGGCCTCCGGTATCTTCCACCATGGCCTCTCTGTACGGTGTGTGCTTTGGTAAGGGGTTGTCGACTTACTGAACCGTACCCCGTCTGCGACAGGGACAAGTGGTAGTACAAAACAAATAGGGAAGTCACTGAACAAGACTCGACCTACGACCGACTCAGGTGGTCCAAGTATTCTCCGAAAGATTAGCATAACCAAAATGTTTCCAATCACAGACAGAATCACCGCTCACCAAGCCTCATCATGCCATACCGGACACACTCGTCCCGACGAGGAACTAGGGACAAGCTCGTGTCTACCCAAGACCACGACTCTCCCGGCTTCCTGCCGGTATGCATGAAAAGCTCGCGAGAATGATCACTATCACCAGCATAACCATTTCTAACAGTAAAGCATCTCCAAAAAAATGCACTCCTGCGTGTGACTTTACCGTTACATAAAAATAACATAAGCTCCAAGTCAAGTGGTGTTGTAACCGTATCAAAACACCACACAAAAATGTTATGCCAGAGTTCAGAAATGCTTGCCTTCAAGAGTATGCAAAGGGTGCACTTTTTTGAAAGCTTTCTCTTCTCTCCAAAATCCTATTTTGAGAAATATTCAAATAACAAATATTTCAAACACAGTACAAAAAGTTGTCTCAAATATTTTTGAAATAAATCTTATAATAAACTAGATGAAATTTGAGAGAGGTAGGAAAAAGAATCAACTCATTTGGAGTTTTATTTTGAAAGTTATAGCCAGTCAAAGATCAGTCAAACTTCTGTTTTTAAATAAAACCAGATAAGAAAACGTTTCGGGAAAAATACGCTTTCGCAGCAGAGGAGACGTACTCGGGACTTTGCGCTATCACTTAACCAGAGAGGACGGGCGCGCGGGTCACTGACAGTGGGTCCAGAGGGCCCACTGGTCAGGTTTGACCATTCTTCCCTCTCCCTCCTCTTCTCTGCCGAACGGGAGCGGGACTCCGGCGATCGCCGGCGACAGACGGCGGCTCCTCGAGGGCACCTGAGGGCAAGGATGGACCCGCCAGACCGGGGCGGTCCTCTCGGTGGTCGCTGGGTCGACGGTGGTGGGAGGAGTCGCCGGCGGCGAGCTCCGCGGCGGAGGGGGCTACGGGTGAGAAGTGGGTTTTGGGCTCCGGTGGTCTCCGATCGAGGCTGAGGCGCTGGGCAGCTCCGCAAGGACAAGAGGAAGCGAGTGGTGGCGCTGGATGGGCGGGGGAGTGGCTGGTTGCGGCGAATGGCACCGGAATGCAGCGGCGGCCGAACCGGCCGGAGTTTGGGGAAGATGGCCTCTCCCGGCCAATCCACTGCTTGGGGAGCTCTAGAGGGAAGGCTGGAGGTCGCCTGAGGTCTTGAACGAGTTCGGGGATCCCTTAAATAGGCGCTCGAGGCTGGACCGCGGCGGCTGTGGATAAGAACGCCGGCGACAGCCGTGCTGTAGCTGCAGAGCGACGTGGCGGCGACGAGCGCGTGCCGACGAGCTTCGGGATAAGCTTGAGCTGTTCATAGGGGCAGCTGGCGCGCTGGTGTGGTTTGGGCGGCGCCGTCCATGGCAGAGGCTCGCTGCCGACGCCGGCGTGCCGCCAAAAGCTCTGCCAGCGGCGCTGTAGGGCGCCAGAGGTGGCGTGGAGAGTGGGCGGGGTAGTGCGCGGTTCAGCGGGCGAGCAGGGGCCAGGGACGGGACGCGACGAGGGCGGCAGTGCGACGCGGCGGCTCAGTGCGCGCGCGTGCAAAACGTGCGCTCTGGGCGCGCCCAGAGCACGCACGGGACATGCTCGACGAAATGCCAGGGCGGCCTAGAGTGCGAGGGTGAGGCTGGCAATTAACAGGACTAGGATAGGGATAGCCAGGAGTTTAGTGGACAAGGTTGCTGGGTCAGTGGAACAAGATCATAGTGCAAACTAGGAAGCATGCCCAAAACTGACTGTGCACACCAAGTGTTCGACAGAATGCTAGGTGCATTTAGGCAACTCTTGGAGTGGCCAAAATCTCCAGATCAGGGTCTCTCTAGATGTAGATGATGCTGGCAAGCTCATTTGAGAAAGACCAGAAACTTGCTAGTGCAAGTTTTGCAAAACTACAGTTTTGGATAGAAGGAAAGAGATCTCGTTGCATGCACTTAAAATCCTCCATTTGGTCCACTCTCCTGGACTTAAGGGTTTTGCAGGGAGGGCTTTAAGTAGGAAAAAGCTCAGGGTCACTAGAGCAAAATAAAGTAGGGTTGCAGTACAAATCATCAAATTGGACCAAAATGAAAAAGAGGTTGATTCACTCAAAAGTTTCAAAGAACATCACTGGGTTTCGGTATAAAGTTGAATTATATGCATCTACTGACATCTCCAAACACTTGGAAGAATTTTTAAAAGAATATTTAAATAGGTTGTAGTGCAAAAATGCCTACTGGACCAGATTGGAAAAGTTGGTGTAGAGCTCAAAATCTCCAATGACCAAAAGATATTTTTGCATAAAAGTGATGTGGAGATATCACATGACATCCCCAAATTTTGGTGGAAATTTTAAATGCATTTGCCAAATGGTTGCAGTGCAAACAGGCTCCAAATTCATGAAAAATCATTTTAAAAGAATAAAGCTCAGGGAAAGGCAAACCTTGCAATTAAATCCACTGAATAAGAATTGTTTTATAGAGAGAGCATGCAAGTCCAACAATATTTTTGGAAAGTTTTCACTTGAGGTAAAAACCCTTAAAATAAAAGGGAAAAAACTAGCCAAATGGAAAAGTTTAATTTCCTGTCAAAATTTTAATCAATAAAACAAGCTCAAAATTTTGCGGTGTCACAACAGCACTCTCCAGTAAAAAGTTGTAGCTAATCTCGTGAGCGCTAAAGTTTCTGTTTTTTGCAGCAAGATCAAAAAGACTTCACCCAAGTCTTCCCAAAGGTTCTACTTGGCGCAAACACTAATTAGAACACAAAACCACATCTAACCAGAGGCTAGATAAAATATTTATTACTAAACAGAACTAAAAAGCAAGAAAAAAATAAAATTGGGTTGCCTCCCAACAAGCGCTAACGTTTAACGCCCCTAGCTAGGCATGATGATTTCAATGATGCTCACCTAAAAGATAAGAATTGAAACATAAAGAGAGCATCATGAAGAATATGACTAGCACATTTAAGTCTAACCCACTTCCTATGCATAGGGATTTTTTGAGCAAACAACTTATGGGAACAATAATCAACTGGCATAGGAAGGCAAAACAAGCATAACTTCAAAACTTTAAGTACATAGAGAGGAAACTTGATATTATTGCAATTCCAACAAGCATATATTCCTCCCTCATAATAATTGTGAGTATCATCATGAATGAATTCAACCATATAACCATCATATAAAGCATTCTTTTCATGATCTACAAGCATAGAAAATTTATTACTCTCCACATAAGCAAAATTCTTCTCATTCAGAATAGTGGGAGCAAACTCAACAAAATAACTATCATGTGAAGCATAATCCAATTGAAAACTAAAATCATGATGACAAGTTTCATGGTTATCATTATTATTAATAGCATACATGTCATCACAATAATCATCATAAATAGCAACTTTGTTATCATAATCAATTGGAACCTCTTCCGAAATAGTGGATTCATCACTAAACAAAGTCATTACCTCTCCAAATCCACTTTCATCAATATAATCATCATAAATAGGAGACATGCTTTCATCATAATAAATTTGCTCATCAAAACTTGGGGGACAAAAAATATCATCTTCATCAAACATAGCTTCTCCAAGCTTGTGGCTTTGCATATCATTAGCATCATGGATATTCAAGGAATTCATACTAACAACATTGCAATCATGCTCATCATTCAAATATTTAGTGCCAAACATTCTAATGCATTCTTCTTCTAGCACTTGAGCACAATTATCAGAATCCTTATTTTCACGAAAGACATTAAAAAGATGAAGCATATGAGGCACTCTCAATTCCATTTTTTGTAGTTTTCTTTTGTAAACTAAACTAGTGATAAAACAAGAAACTAAAAGATTCGATTGCAAGATCTAAAGATATACCTTCAAGCACTCACCTCCCCGGCAACGGCGCCAGAAAAGAGCTTGATGTCCACTACACAACCTTCTTCTTGTAGACGTTGTTGCGCCTCCAAGTGCAGAGGTTTGTAGGACAGTAGCAAATTTCCCTCAAGTGGATGGCCTAAGGTTTATCAATCCGTGGGAGGCGTAGGATGAAGATGGTCTTTCTCAAGCAACCCTGCAACCAAATAAAAAAGAGTCTCTTGTGTCCCCAACACACCCAATACATTGGTAAATTGTATAAGTGCAATATGGATGGTAGATAAAGGTTTTGTAATCTGAAAATATAAAACCAGCAAGGTAACTATTGATAAAAGTGAGCGAAATGTTGGGGAACGTAGTAATTTCAAAAAAATTCCTACGCACACGCAAGATCATGGTGATGCATAGCAACGAGAGGGGAGAGTGTTGTCCACGTACCCTCGTACACCGACAGCGGAAGCGTTATCACAACGCGGTTGATGTAATCGTACGTCTTCACGATCCGACCGATCAAGTACCGAACGTACGGCACCTCCGAGTTCTACACACGTTCAGCTCGATGACGTCCCTCGAACTCCGATCCAGCCGAGTGTTGAGGGAGAGTTTCGTCAGCACGATGGCGTGGTGACGATGATTATGTTCCACCGACGCAGGGCTTCGCCTAAGCTCCGCAACGGTATTATCGAGGTGTAATATGGTGGAGGGGGGCACCGCACACGGCTAAGAGATCTCAAGGATCAATTGTTGTGTCTATGGGGTGCCCCCTGCCCCCGTATATAAAGGAGCAAGGGGGAGGCAGCCGGCCTAGGGGAGAGGCGCGCCATAGGGGTGGGAGTAGGACTCCTCCTTTCCTTGTGGGAGTAGGAAAAGGGAAGGGGAAAACAGAAAGAAGGAAGGGTGCGCCCCCCTTCCCTAGTCCAATTCGGACCAGACCATGGGGAGGGGTGCGGCCACCTTTTGAGGCCTTTCTCTCCTTTCCCGTATGGCCCATTAAGGCCCAATACGAATTCCCGTAACTCTCCGGTACTCCCAAAAATACCCGAATCACTCGGAACCTTTCCGAAGTCCAAATATAGTCATCCAATATATCGATTTTTACATCTCGACCATTTCGAGACTCCTCGTCATATCCCCAATCTCATCCGGGACTCCGAACTCCTTCGGTACATCAAAACTCAATAAAACTGTCATCGTAACGTTAAGCGTGCGGACCCTACGGGTTCGAGAACTATGTAGACATGACCGAGACACGTCTCCGGTCAATAACCAATAGCGGGACCTGGATGCCCATATTGGCTCCCACATATTCTACGAAGATCTTTATCGGTCAGACCGCATAACAACATACGTTGTTCCCTTTGTCACCGGTATGTTACTTGCCCGAGATTTGATCGTCGGTATCTCGATACCTAGTTGAATCTCGTTACCGGCAAGTCTCTTTACTCGTTCCGTAACACATCATCCCGCAACTAACTCATTAGTCACAATGCTTGCAAGGCTTATAGTGATGTGCATTACCGAGTGGGCCCAGAGATACCTCTTCGACAATCGGAGTGACAAATCCTAATCTCCAAATACGCCAACCCAACAAGTACCTTTGGAGACACCTGTAGAGCACCTTTATAATCACCCATTTACGTTGTGATGTTTGGTAGCACACAAAGTGTTCCTCCGGTAAACGGGAGTTGCATAATCTCATAGTCATAGGAACATGTATAAGTCATGAAGAAAGCAATAGCAACATACTAAACGATCGAGTGCTAAGCTAACGGAATGGGTCAAGTCAATCACGTCATTCTCCTAATGAGGTGATCTCGTTAATCAAATGACAACTTATGTCTATGGCTAGGAAACATAACCATCTTTGATTAACGAGCTAGTCAAGTAGAGGCATACTAGTGACACTCTGTTTGTCTATGTATTCACACATGTATCAAGTTTCTGGTTAATACAATTCTAGCATGAATAATAAACATTTATCATGATATAAGGAAATAAATAATAACTTTATTATTGCCTCTAGGGCATATTTCCTTCAGTCTCCCACTTGCACTAGAGTCAATAATCTAGTTCACATCGCCATGTGATTTAACATCAATAGTTCACATCACCATGTGATTAACACCCATAGTTCACATCGTCATGTGACCAACACCCAAAGGGTTTACTAGAGTCAGTAATCTAGTTCACATCGCTATGTGATTAACACCCAAAGAGTACTAAGGTGTGATCATGTTTTGCTTGTGAGATAATTTTAGTCAACGGGTCTGTCACATTCAGATCCGTAAGTATTTTGCAAATTTCTATGTCTACAATGCTCTGCACGGAGCTACTCTAGCTAATTGCTCCCACTTTCAATATGTATCTAGACCGAGACTTAGAGTCATCTAGATTAGTGTCAAAACTTGCATCGACGTAACCCTTTACGACGAACCTTTTGTCACTTCCATAATCGAGAAACATATCCTTATTCCACTAAGGATAATTTTGACCGCTGTCCAGTGATCTACTCCTAGATCACTATTGTACTCCCTTGCCAAAATCAGTGTAGGGTATACAATAGATCTGGTACACAGCATGGCATACTTTATAGAACCTATGGCCAAGGCATAGGGAATGACTTTCATTCTCTTTCTATCTTCTGCCGTGGTCGGGCTTTGAGTCTTACTCAATTTCACACCTTGTAACACAGGCAAGAACTCTTTCTTTGACTGTTCTATTTTGAACTACTTCAAAATCTTGTTAAGGTATGTACTCATTGAAAAACTTATCAAGCGTCTTCATCTATCTCTATAGATCTTGATGCTCAATATGTAAGCAGCTTCACCGAGGTCTTTCTTTGAAAAACTCCTTTCAAACACTCCTTTATGCTTTGTAGAATAATTCTACATTATTTCCGATCAACAATATGTCATTCACATATACTTATCAGAAATGCTGTAGTGCTCCCACTCACTTTCTTGTAAATACAGGCTTCACCGCAAGTCTGTATAAAACTATATCCTTTGATCAACTTATCAAAGCGTATATTCCAACTCCGAGATGCTTGCACCAGTCCATAAATGGATCGTTGGAGCTTGCACACTTTGTTAGTTCCCTTTGGATCGACAAAACCTTCCGGTTGCATCATATACAACTCTTCTTCCAAAAATCCATTTAGGAATGCAGTTTTGACATCCATTTGCCAAATTTCATAATCATAAAATGCGGCAATTGCTAACATGATTCGGACAGACTTAAGCATCGCTACGGGTGAGAAGGTCTCATCGTAGTCAATTCCTTGAACTTGTCGAAAACCTTTTGCAACAAGTCGAGCTTTATAGACAGTAACATTACCATCAGCGTCAGTCTTCTTCTTGAAGATCCATTTAATCTCAATGGCTCGCCGATCATTGGGCAAGTCAATCAAAGTCCATACTTTGTTATCATACATGGATCTCATCTCAGATTTCATGGCCTCAAGCCATTTTGCGGAATCTGGGCTCACCATCGCTTCTTCATAGTTCGTAGGTTCGTCATGGTCTAGTAACATAACCTCCAGAACAGGATTACCGTACCACTCTGGTGCGGATCTTACTCTGGTTGACCTACGAGGTTCAGTAATAACTTGATCTGAAGTTACATGATCATCATCATTAACTTCCTCACTAATTGGTGTAGGAGTCACAGGAACAGATTTCTGTGATGAACTACTTTCCAATAAGGGAGCAGGTATAGTTACCTCATCAAGTTCTACTTTCCTCCCACTCACTTCTTTCGAGAGAAACTCCTTCTCTAGAAAGGATCCATTCTTAGCAACGAATGTCTTGCCTTCGGATCTGTGATAGAAGGTGTATCCAACTGTCTCCTTTGGGTATCCTATGAAGACACATTTCTCCGATTTGGGTTTGAGCTTATCAGGATGAAACCTTTTCACATAAGCATCGCAACCCCAAATTTTAAGAAACGACAACTTTGGTTTCTTGCCAAACCACATTTCATAAGATGTCATCTCAACGGATTTAGATGGTACCCTATTTAACGTGAATGCAGCTGTCTCTAATGCATAACCCCAAAACGATAGTGGTAGATCGGTAAGAGACATCATATATCGCACCATATCTAATAAAGTACGGTTACGATGTTCGGACATACCATTACACCGTGGTGTTCCAGGTGGCGTGAGTAGTGAAACTATTTCACATTGTTTTAATTGAAGGCCCAACTCGTAACTCAAATACTCTTCTCCACGATCAGATCGTAGAAACTTTATTTTCTTGTTACGATGATTTTCCGCTTCACTCTGAAATTATATGAACTTTTCAAATGTTTCAGACTTCTGTTTCATTAAGTAGATATACCCATATCTACTCAAATCATCTGTGAAGGTCAGAAAATAATGATACCTGCTACGAGCCTCAATATTCATCGGGCCACATACATCTGTATGTATGATTTCCAATAAATCTGTTGCTCTCTCGATAGTTCCGGAGAACGGCGTTTTAGTCATCTTGCCCATGAGGCACGGATCGCAAGCATCAAGTGATTCCAAAATCCCATCAGTATGGAGTTTCTTCATGCGCTTTACACCAATATGACCTAAACGGTAGTGCCACAAATAAGTTGCACTATCATTATTAACTTTGCATCTTTTGGCTTCAATATTATGAATATGTGTATCACTACGATCGAGATCCAACAAACCATTTTCGTTGGTGTGTATGACCATAGAAGGTTTTTATTCATGTAAACAGAACAACAATTGTTCTCTAACTTAAATGAATAACCGTATTGCAATAAACATGATCAAATCATATTCATGCTCAACGCAAACACCAAATAACACTTATTTAGTTTCAACACTAATCCCGAAAGTACAGGGAGTGTGCGATGATGATCATATCAATCTTGGAACTACTTCCAACACACATCGTCTCCTCGCCTTTTACTAGTCTCTGTTTATTCTGCAACTCCCGTTTCGAGTTACTACTCTTAGCAACTGAACTAGTATCAAATATCGAGGGGTTCCTATAAACACTAGTAAAGTACACATCAATAACATGTATATCCAATATACCTTTGTTCACTTTGCCATCCTTCTTATCCACCAAATAGTTGGGGTAGTTCTGCTTCCAGTGACCAGTCCCTTTACAGTAGAAGCACTTAGTCTCAGGCTTAGGTACAGACTTGGGCTTCTTCACTTGAGTAGCAACTTGCTTGCCGTTCTTTTTGAAGTTCC
The DNA here is from genome assembly GCF_018294505.1 of Triticum aestivum. Taxonomy (NCBI): domain Eukaryota; kingdom Viridiplantae; phylum Streptophyta; class Magnoliopsida; order Poales; family Poaceae; genus Triticum; species Triticum aestivum. Next base: position 309,426,994 of record NC_057814.1, on the reverse strand, counting down.
CCTTCTATCCCTTTGCCCTTTTCTTGAAACTAGTGGTCTTGTTAACCATCAACACTTGATGTTTTTCTTGATTTCTACCTTCGTCGATTTCAGCATCACGAAGAGCTCAGGAATTACTTTCGTCATCCCTTGCATACTATAGTTCATCACGAAGTTCTACTAACTTGGTGATGGTGACTAGAGAATTCTGTCAATCACTATTTTATCTGGAAGATAAACTCCCACTTGATTCAAGCGATTGTAGTACCCAGACAATCTGAGCACATGCTCACTAGTTGAGCGATTCTCCTCCATCTTTTAGCTATAGAACTTGTTGGAGACTTCATATCTCTCAACTCGGGTATTTGCTTGAAATATTAACTTCAACTCCTGGAACATCTCATATGGTCCATGACGTTCAAAACGTCTTTGAAGTCCCGATTCTAAGCCGTTAAGCATGGTGCACTAAACTATCAAGTAGTCATCATATTGATCTAGCCAAACGTTCATAACGTCTGCATCTGCTCCTGCAATAGGTTTGTCACCTAGCGGTGCATCAAGGACATAATTCTTCTGTGCAGCAATGAGGATAATCCTCAGATCACGGATCCAATCCGCATCTTTGCTACTAACATCTTTCAAAATAATTTTTCTCTAGGAACATATCAAAAATAAACACAGGGAAGCAACAACACGAGCTATTGATCTACAACATAATTTTCAAAAATACTATCAGGACTAAGTTCATGATAAATTTAAGTTCAATTAATCATATTACTTAAGAACTCCCACTTAGATAGACATCCCTCTAATCCTCTAAGTGATCACGTGATCCATATCAACTAAACCATGTCCGATCATCACGTGAGATGGAGTAGTTTCAATGGTGAACATCACTATGTTGATCATATCTACTATATGATTCACGCTCGACCTTTCGGTCTCCGTGTTCCGAGGCCATATCTGTTATATGCTAGGCTCGTCAAGTTTAACCTGAGTATTCCGCGTGTGCAACTGTTTTGCACCCGTTGTATTTGAACGTAGAGCCTATCACACCCGATCATCACGTGGTGTCTCAGCACGAAGAACTTTCGCAACGGTGCATACTCAGGGAGAACACTTATACTTTGATAATTTAGTGAAGGATCATCTTATAATGCTACCGTCAAACAAAGCAAGATAAGATGCATAAAGGATTAACATCACATGCAATCAATATAAGTGATATGATATGGCCATCATTATCTTGTGCTTGTGATCTCCATCTCCGAAACACCGTGCTTGTGATCTCCATCTCCGAAGCACCGTCATGATCACCATCGTCACCGGCGCGACACCTTGATCTCCATCGTAGCATCGTTGTCGTCTCGTCAATCTTATGCTTCTACGACTATCGCTACCGCTTAGTGATAAAGTAAAGCATTACATGGCGATTGCATTGCATACAATAAAACGACAACCATATGGCTCCTGCCAGTTGCCGAAAACTCGGTTACAAAACATGATCAGCTCATACAACAAATTATATCACATCATGTCTTGACCATATCACATCACAACATGCCCTGCAAAAACAAGTTAGACGTCCTCTACTTTGTTGTTGCAAGTTTTACGTGGCTGCTACGGGCTTAGCAAGAACCGTTCTTACCTACGCATCAAAACCACAACGATAGTTTGTCAAGTTGGTGTTGTTTTAACCTTCGCAAGGACCGGGCGTAGCCACACTCGGTTCAACTAAAGTGAGAGAGACAGACACCCGCCAGTCACCTTTAAGCAACGAGTGCTCGCAACGGTGAAACCAGTCTCACGTAAGCGTACGCGTAATGTCGGTCCGGGCCGCTTCATCTCACAATACCGCTGAACCAAAGTATGACATGCTGGTAAGCAGTATGACTTATATCGCCCACAACTCACTTGTGTTCTACTCGTGCATAGCATCAACGCATAAAACCAGGCTCGGATGCCACTGTTGGGGAACGTAGTAATTTCAAAAAAATTCCTACGCACACGCAAGATCATGGTGATGCATAGCAACGAGAGGGGAGAGTGTTGTCCACGTACCCTCGTAGACCGACAGCGGAAGCATTATCACAACGCAGTTGATGTAGTCGTACGTCTTCACGATCCGACCGATCAAGTACCGAACGTACGGCACCTCCGAGTTCTACACACGTTCAGCTCGATGACGTCCCTCGAACTCCGATCCAGCCGAGTGTTGAGGGAGAGTTTCGTCAGCACGACGGCGTGGTGACGATGATTATGTTCCACCGACGCAGGGCTTCGCCTAAGCTCCGCAACGGTATTATCGAGGTGTAATATGGTGGAGGGGGGCACCGCACACGGCTAAGAGATCTCAAGGATCAATTGTTGTGTCTATGGGGTGCCCCCCTGCCCCCATATATAAAGGAGCAAGGGGGAGGCAGCCGGCCTAGGGGAGAGGCGCGCCATAGGGGGGAGTCCTACTCCCACCGGGAGTAGGACTCCTCCTTTCCTTGTGGGAGTAGGAGAAGGGAAGGGGAAAAGAGAAAGAAGGAAGGGTGCGCCCCCCTTCCCTAGTCCAATTCGGACCAGACCATGGGGAGGGGTGTGGCCACCTTTTGAGGCCTTTCTCTCCTTTCCCGTATGGCCCATTAAGGCCCAATACGAACTCCCGTGACTCTCCGGTACTCCGAAAAATACCCGAATCACTCGGAACCTTTCCGAAGTCCAAATATAGTCGTCCAATATATCGATTTTTACGTCTCGACCATTTCGAGACTCCTCGTCATATCCCCGATCTCATCCGGGACTCCGAACTCCTTCGGTACATCAAAACTCAATAAAACTGTCATCGTAACGTTAAGCGTGCGGACCCTACGGGTTCGAGAACTATGTAGACATGACCGAGACATGTCTTCGGTCAATAACCAATAGCGGGACCTGGATGCCCATATTGGCTCCCACATATTCTACGAAGATCTTTATCGGTCAGACCGCATAACAACATACGTTGTTCCCTTTGTCACCGGTATGTTACTTGCCTGAGATTTGATCGTCGGTATCTCGATACCTAGTTCAATCTCGTTACCGGCAAGTCTCTTTACTCGTTCCGTAACACATCTTCCCGCAACTAACTCATTAGTCACAATGCTTGCAAGGCTTATAGTGATGTGCATTACCGAGTGGGCCCAGAGATACCTCTCCGACAATCGGAGTGACAAATCCTAATCTCGAAATACGCCAACCCAACAAGTACCTTTGGAGACACCTGTAGAGCACCTTTATAATCACCCATTTACGTTGTGACGTTTGGTAGCACACAAAGTGTTCCTCCGGTAAACGGGAGTTGCATAATCTCATAGTCATAGGAACATGTATAAGTCATGAAGAAAGCAATAGCAACATACTAAACGATCGAGTGCTAAGCTAACGGAATGGGTCAAGTCAATTACGTCATTCTCCTAATGAGGTGATCTCGTTAATCAAATGACAACTTATGTCTATGGCTAGGAAACATAACCATCTTTGATTAACGAGCTAGTCAAGTAGAGGCATACTAATGACACTCTGTTTGTCTATGTATTCACACATGTATCAAGTTTCCGGTTAATACAATTCTAGCATGAATAATAAACATTTATCATGATATAAGGAAATAAATAATAACTTTATTATTGCCTCTAGGGCATATTTCCTTCACGAAAATGGTATTGCAATGCTAGGAAACAAGGCCTAGGGTTCATACTTTCACTAGTGCAGGTTCTCTCAACAATAATAACATAATTGGATCATATAACTATCCCTCAACATGCAACAAAGAGTCACTCCAAAGTCACTAAAAGCGGAGAACAAACAAAGATTATTGTAGGGTATGAAACCACCTCAAAGTTATCCTTTCTGATCAATCTATTCAAGAGTCCTTAGTAAAATAACATGAAGCTATTCTTTCCGTTCGATCTATCATAGAGTTCGTACTAGAATAACACCTTAAGACACAAATCAACCAAAACCCTAATGTCACCTAGATACTCCAATGTCACCTCAAGTATCCGTGGGTATGATTATACAATATGCATCACACAATCTCAGATTCATCTATTCAACTAACACAAAGAACTTCAAAGAGTGCCCCAAAGATTCTACCGGAGAGTCAAGACGAAAACGTGTGCCAACCCCTATGCATAAGTTCACAAGGTCACTGAACCCGCAAGTTGATCACCAAAACATACATCAAGTAGATCACGTGATATCCCATTGTCACCACAGATAAGCACATGCAAGACATACATCAAGTGTTCTCAAATCCTTAAAGACTCAATCCGATAAGATAACTTCAAAGGGAAAACTCAATCCATTACACGAGAGTAGAGGGGGAGAAACATCATAAGATCCAACTATAATAGCAAAGCTCGCGATACATCAAGATCGTACCACCTCAAGAACACGAGAGAGAGAGAGACCAAACACATAGCTACTGGTACATACCCTCAGCCCCGAGGGTGAACTACTCCCTCCTCGTCATGGAGAGTGTCGGGATGATGAAGATGGCCACCGGTGAGGGGTCCCCCCTCCGACAGGGTGCCGGAACAGGGTCCCGATTGGTTTTTGGTGGCTACAGAGGCTTGCGGCGGCGGAACTCCCGATCTATTCTGTTCCTCGATGTTTTTAGGGTATATGGATATATATAGGCGAAAGAAGTCGGTCAAGGGAGCCACGAGGGGCCCACAATGGTGGGGGCGCGCCTCCCTGCTTCGTGGCCACCTCGAAGCTTCCCCGACGTCTACTCCAAGTCTCATGGATTGCTTCCGTTCCAAAAATAACTCTCCCGAAGGTTTCATTCCGTTTGGACTCTGTTTGATATTCCTTTTCCTCGAAACACTGAAATAGGCAAGAAAACAGCAATTTGGGCTGGGCCTCCGGTTAATAGGTTAGTCCCAAAAATAATATAGAAGTGTTTAGTAAAGCCCATTAAACATCCAAAAGAGATAATATAATAACATGGAATAATCAAAAATTATAGATACATTGGAGACGTATCAACTGTGTTGTCACCTTCCTTACTGCTTCCACTTCGGGCCACTTTGTGAACTTGTCGATTGTGACGTACAAGTAGTCAAAGCCCCAGACAGCACGGGGGAAGGGGCCTAGTAGGTCGAGCCCCCAGACCGAAAATGGCCAGGAGAGAGGGATTGTTTGAAGGGCTTGAGCTGGTTGATGAAGCTTCTTCGAATGGAACTGACACACTTCACACTTGGTTACTAGCACAGTTGCATCCTGGAGGGCTGTGGGCCAGAAGAAACCTTGCCGGAATGCCTTCCGGCAAGGGTCCTTGACCCTATGTGGGAGCCACACATACCTCCATGTATCTCTGCCAATAGCTCTAGTCCGTCCTCTCGAGGAATGCATTTCAGCCTGGCTCCGTTTGGCCTCCTTCTGTACAGGGTATCATCCACAAACTGGTACATGTTGGACCGACGGGCTACTTTCTCTGCTTCTTCCTGCTCCACGGGGAGCTCTCCTGTTTGGAGGAAACGGACGGTGGGTTGCGCCCATGCCGGAGCCTGGGGCTCGACGGCAAGGACCAAAGGCACATCTTCGGCCGCAGGGGCAGCTGCCTCTACGGTCAGGGCCTGGGGCCCCGTCGGATGTAGTTTCCCCTCGGCAAGCTTGGGGTACCCGGCAACCTCCTTGCCGGCGGCTCCTGGGAGCTCAGCAGGAAGGTACTTGCCGGGGCTTGTCTTCCTTCGCTTGTTCTGCCCTGTTGATGGCTCTACGGATGGTTGTATTAACTGAAGTACAAAGGTACCAGGTTCCACAGGCAACTTGAGGGCAGCGCGTTTCGATAGGTCGTCGGCAATGCTGTTCTCCACTCGGGGAACGTGTTCTGCCTGTAGGCCGTCGAAACGTTCTTCCAACTTCCTCACTTCATTCATGTAGGCCTCCATCAACGGGCTCTGGTAATCCTTGTTGACTTGCTTGACGATGAGCGGCAAATCACCTCTGATGATGAGCTTCTTGATTCCGAGGTCTGCCGCGATCCTGAGACCGGCAAGCAACCCCTCGTACTCCACCGTATTGTTCGTTGATTTTTCCCGGGGGAAGTGCATCTGGATTACGTACTTGAGGTGCTCTCCGGTGGGTGCGACGAGTAGCACGCCAGCACCAGCACCTTGGAGTGAGAAAGCTCTGTCAAAGTACATAATCCACTCACTGCTCGTCTCCTTGCCGGGAAGGGTGGTCTCTTGGATCTCCTCGTCGGGCGTTGCGGTCCACTCTGCTATGAACTCTGCCAAAGCTCGGCTCTTGATCGTTGAAGTACTTTCAAACCTGAGGCCAAAGCTCGACCGCTCTAGTGCCCACTCTACAATCCTCCCTGTCGCATCTGGATTGTGCAAAATCCGTTGCAAAGGGAGGCGAGTGACTATGGTGATCTCATGTGCTTGGAAATAGTGGCGCAGCTTTCTCGAGGCCATGAGAAGGCCGAAAAGCAGCTTCTGCATTCCAGAATATCTTGACCTAGCCCCTGCAAGAGGGAACTGACAAAATACACTGGGTGCTGCACCATCTTCTTCTTCTGTCCAACTTCACCCATCCGCTCAGGTTCTGCCTCGGCGGGTCCGAGCCTTGCTGGGGGTTCTGATTTGCCAGCGTCAGGCTCTGCCGGGGAAGACCCTGGCTTGCCACCCGATGGCTCTGCTGCAACTGCTGCTTCTCCCTCAAGTTCCCTCTACGCCACCAGCGCAGCACTGACCACTTGATTCGTTGCTGCTAAGTACAGTAGCAATGGCTCCCGTGGTTTAGGCGCGACCAGTATTAGCGTGGAGGAGAAGTACCTCTTCAAATCTTGCTTGCCTCTGCCTCCGGAGTCCATTTTACTAGACCCGCTTTTTTCAAAACTTTGAAAAAGGGGAGGGCGCGCTCAGCAGATTTGGAGATCAACCTACTCAGGGCAGCAACGCAGCCGGCGAACCTACGGATGTCTTTGACCCGATTCGGCACCTCAATCTGCTCAATCGCTTTGATCTTGTCGGGATTTGCTTCGATTCCGAGTTGAGACACAAAGAACCCGAGAAGTTTGCCGGAGGGGACACTGAACACGCACTTCTCTGGTTGAGCTTGAGGTTTGATGAGGACATCAATACCATTGTTACACCCACAACCCCTGCTACTATACATACTGGACCGATTACTAGAGCTCACGCACGCCAATTAAATTACCAGGTACTTTCGTTTCTTGGTAATGATTCTAATGTTCATGAGAATATGATGCTGCCTAAATTGGATACATTTGTTTTGCTTACAAATGAAGGGCCTAGCTTGGAGAAGGATGAACATTGGAGCAAGAACAGGCATGGAGTTGATGGCATGCGCAAGGGAGACAAGAACAGAGTTTCAAGTGATGATTTCAGGACTTTGAAGCCACCATAATGAGTGCATGAAGCCTTGGACGAAATATACAAGATGCCACTTCATAATTTTCGTCCAGAGGCTATTCTAGGTGCTGCGTCACCTTATTTTTGGGCCAGGCCCATGTAATTTCAAAATAATTCAATATAGGCTATTTTTAGAATCCGTGTGTGTGGGAAACAAGAGTTAGGGTGGGTTTCGGACCCCTCCTCCAAGGTCCACGAAATCCCCCCCCCCCTCTTCCTCCATATATACAGCTCCTAGGGCATCGTTTAGACTTTGGGTTTTGTTCAAATTAAAAGTTCGCCATAGCTGCAACTTCGCGTACTTCGTTTGTGTTCAACGACCAGACAAAGGCGTCACAGAACCCCACCTTCATTAATAAAGCTTTCCTCTTTTATTCGCAATATCCAGATTGCAATCTCAGTTTCTTTCTTGTTCTTCGTTTGCTCGCAGGAAATAGACCCTCGTGGTCAGGTTGATCGTGCTCCGGCATGGTCAATAACCCCTCGGAAGTTGGTTTAGCGATTGCTAAGGCACAACATCTTCGCACGTTCATAGTCGGATCGTCAAAGTCGACTCCCACAGAAAATGATTGCTATCTCATCGAAACATCGGGACACCTTTGCCTCTATCAAGTGGTATCAGATTTCCAGGTTGCTCGGTGAGATTTTACAGTTTTTGGTAGTTTAGATCGAGTATGTTCTTCATACCTATAGTCAACGAAAAAGCCAAAAAAATTAGGGTTAGATCATCCTATCCGAACCGATCTGAGCCTTTGCATAATCTTTTCTGTATTTTCTTTGTTGAATTTGTGGTTGCATCGTCATGTCAAGTTGCTGGTTTTAGCGTCTAGTCCTTTAGAGTTTCGAGTTCTGTTCACAGGTTGTCACGTTGCCGCTGCCATATATCACCACCGCATCATCATCATCGCTGCTGCCATATACCACCACCGCACCAACTTCATTATCGCTGCCATATACCACCGCCACATCTTCACCGCCAATCCGAGTCCATATACGCCACCACATATCCACCGCCATCACGCTAGTCCGAGTTCCACCAGATTCATCTCCGCCACCAGTGCGAGTTCCACCAGATTCATCTCCGCCACCAGTCCTATTCCGAGTCTAGTGTTTTGTTACTCTGTTTTGGATTTCCAGATCACGCCATACTCCGAGTCATGACAGAGAAGGACTCCCAAACTTCCGTGTTACCCGCAGTAGAAAAATAGTTCCAGTTTCAAAAAAAACTAAGTCTGGAAAATTCTGGCTAGGCAGTTTTTAGGCCATTTGTAGACTTTTTCGAAAAAAATTGTTGTGGAGCAAAAAAAAGAGGAAAAAAGTGCAAAAAAAGGAAAAAAAAGAGAAAAAAAATCAGAGTGTGCTCCTCCCTTGTTTATGTGCAGCGTCGTGATTTTCTTACTGTTCTAGGCTCGCGTCTCTAGCACGGTCTAGCCTAGGACCAGCACAGTACCGTCGTTGAGCGTTTATTCAACTTTGCATCTCTGAATTGATTATTGCTGACCCATTTTGCTACCATATTATAAGCCTTCCCAGCTCCACATACATCTACATCGTGCATTTGGTTCTCCCTGGTAATTGCTCTATCCAAGCTTTGAGAGTTTTGACTACATCGGTTGCCGATCACCGCCTGCTGCTAGGTAAGAACTGGTAAGAATTTGAGATTTGCTTGACGGATTTGTGACACCCACCACAACCACCACTTGTTAGTAGTCTATAGGATCATATTCTTGTGTGTTTCTATTGCTGTTAACCATGCCAGGATCACAAGCCGACGAGATTGACTGGGAGAACTTAACGAACAAGGAGCTTCATGATAAGTTTCAGCAAATGATGACTGAACAGGTGCAAGATGTGCTGAACAATTTTGAAGAGGCCATGGAGAAGATCACTGGCCTTGAGAAGACGTTCGAAACAAAGCTCGATAACAAATTTAATGAACTGCTTGCACGTCTTCCACCACCGGCTGCACCTGCCGCACCTCTGCAGCAACAACAACAACAACAACAACAACAACAAAAACAACAACAACAACAACAACAACAACAACAACAACAACAACAACAACAACAACAACAACAACAACAACAACAACAACAACAACAACAGCAGCAGCAACAACAGCAACAACGACTACCTCCACGTCGGGAAACAGCCCTCCGCCGAGCGAGCCGTGTCCCTCTTCAGCCTGGCCAAACTGTTGGTGCTGCTGTTGATACTTCTGTGGCTCCTACTGCTGATGTGGAGGAGGATGATTATGCAGGAGATTACGAGGATGAGGTTGATCAAAATTAGAACTACGTGCAACCACCAGCACCACAACCACCAGGTCGTCCACCTGCAAATAAGGGCAATGTTAGGGATCCCCCTCAGGTAAGAGATCATGACCATCTCCCTAAACTAAAATTGAATATTCCACCATTTGAGGGTAGATATGTTCCTGATATATATCTTACTTGGGAGTTAGAAACTGAACAACGATTTACATGTTTACAATATCCTGAGGAGAGACGTGTTCCTGCTGTTGTTTGTGCTTTCACTAGCTTTGCATGTGTTTGGTGGTCTGAACATTGTAGATTATATCCTGTTCCAGCTACTTGGGCTGCTTTGAAAACTGCTATGCGTACTCGTTGGGTTCCACCATATTATCAACGTGAATTACTTCAAAAATTGCAGCGCGTAAGACAAGTAAAAAATTCTGTAGAAGAATATTATCAGGAATTACAAACTGGCTTGATTAGATGTGGTATTGTTGAGGAGAATGAAGCTATGCTTGCACGTTTTATGGGTGGATTAAATAGAGAGATTCAGACCATTCTAGAGTATAAGGATTATAATAATATCACTCGTTTATTCCATCTTGCTTGTAAAGCTGAACGTGAAGTGCAGGATCGACAGGCATTGGCGCGAACTAACTTTTCTGCAGGTCGACCTTCATCATGGACACCACGTGCATCATCTACTTCCACTGCACCATCACCTCCTTCAGGTGCCACCTCCAACAGTAATACAAGAAAGCAGGCACAACCACCACTATCTGCCAAGAGCACACCTGCCGGGCCTGCACAGAGCTCTTCTTCTTCCATGGCGTCAACAGGGCACACAAGTGATATTATTTGTCGTCGTTGTAAGGGAAGAGGACATTTTGCGAGAGAATGCAAATCTCAGTGTGTGATGATTGCTACTGAGGATGGTGGGTATGAGTCCGCTAGTGACTATGATGAGGAGACTTTGGCTCTTATTACACATGAAGAACACGGTGGAGATGATTCTGATCATGAGACGCAATACATGGCTGCTGAAGATGCTGACAGGTATGAATGTTTAGTTGCTCAACGTGTTTTGAGTGTGTAGGTTACACAAGCTGAGCAAAATCAGAGGCATAATTTGTTCCATACAAAGGGAGTTGTGAAGGAACGTTCTATTCGCGTCATCATAGATGGAGGGAGCTGCAACAACTTGGCTAGCATGGAGATGGTGGAGAAGCTATCTCTCAGCACAAGACCACATCCACATCCTTACTACATCCAATGGTTCAACAACAGCGGCAAGGTTAAGGTAACACGTACTGTTCGGGTGCATTTTAGTATCTCTACATATGCTGATTATGTTGATTGTGATGTGGTACCTATGCAAGCATGTTCCTTATTCCTTGGTAGACCATGGCAATTTGATAAAAATTCTGTACACCATGGTAGAAACAATCAGTATACTCTTGTTCATAAGGATACACATATTACTTTGCTTCCTATGACTCCTGATTCCATTTTGAAATATGATATTCATGGAGCTAATAAAGCAAAACAGGAGAAAAATAAGAGTGAAAATCAGATTGTGGCAAAAGAATTTGAGCAACAAATGAAGCCTAATAATAAACCATCTAGTGTTGCTTCTGAAATTAAATTGAAAAGTGCATGTTTACTTGCCACCAAATCTGATATTGATGAGCTAGTTTTTCGCAAATCTGTTTGCTATGCTTTTGTGTGCAAACAGGAATTATTTTCATTCGAGGACGTGCCTTCCTCTTTGCCCCTGCAGTCACTAACATTTTGCAGGAGTTCGCTGACGTCTTCCCACAAGACGTGCCACCGGGATTACCACCTATTCGAGGGATTGAGCATCAAATTGACTTAATTCCCGGTGCATCGCTACCCAACCGTGCACCATACCGTACCAATCCAGAGGAGACGAAGGAGATTATGCGTCAAGTACAGGAGCTGCTCGACAAAGGTTATATTCGCGAATCCCTTAGTCCTTGTGTTGTTCCTATTATTCTAGTGCCGGAAAAGGATAGTACATCGTGTATGTGTGTTGATTGTAGAGGTATTAATAATATTACTATTCGTTATCGTCATCCTATTCCTAGGCTAGATGATATGCTTGATGAATTGAGTGGCTCTACAATATTCTCCAAAGTTGATTTGCGTAGTGGATACCATCAAATTCGTATGAAATTGGGAGATGAATGGAAAACAGCTTTTAAAACTAAGTTTGGTTTATATGAGTGGTTAGTCATGCCTTTTGGGTTAACTAATGCACCTAGTACTTTCATGAGATTAATGAACGAAGTTTTACGTGCTTTCATTGGACGATTTGTGGTAGTCTATTTTGATGATATACTGATTTATATCAAATCTTTGGAAGAACATTTGGAACATTTACATGTTGTTTTTATTGCTCTACGTGATGCACGTTTGTTTGGTAACCTTGGGAAGTGCACCTTTTGCACCAACCGAGTATCTTTTCTTGGCTATGTTGTTACTCCACAGGGAATTGAAGTTGATAAAGCCAAGATTGAAGCTATTGAGAGTTGGCCGCAGCCCAAAACGGTCACACAAGTGAGGAGTTTTCTTGGACTCGCTGGTTTCTATAGGAGTTTTGTGCGAGATTTTAGCACCATTGCTGCACCTCTCAATGAGCTTACAAAGAAGGATGTGCCTTTTGTTTGGGGTACCGCACAGGAAGAAGCCTTCATGATATTGAAAGATAAGTTGACACATGCTCCTTTACTCCAACTTCCTGATTTTAATAAGACTTTTGAGGTTGAATGTGATGCTAGTGGAATTGGATTAGGGGGTGTGTTATTACAAGATGGCAAACCTGTTGCATACTTCTCTGAAAAATTGAGTGGGCCTAGTCTGAACTATTCTACTTATGATAAAGAATTATATGCTCTTGTTCGGACCTTAGAAACATGGCAACATTATTTATGGCCCAAAGAACTTGTTATACATTCTGATCATGAATCTTTGAAACACATTAAAAGTCAAGCTAAACTGAACCGTAGACATGCTAAATGGGTTGAATTCATTGAGACTTTCCCTTATGTCATTAAACACAAGAAGGGTAAAGAAAATGTTATTGCTGATGCATTGTCTCGTCGTTATACTATGCTTTCATAACTTGACTTTAAAATATTTGGTTTGGAGACCATCAAAGATCAATATGTGCATGATGCTGAATTTAAAGATGTATTGCAGAATTGTAAAGAAGGTAGAACATGGAACAAGTTCGTCGTTAACGATGGATTTGTGTTTCGTGCTAACAAGCTATGCATTCCAGCTAGCTCCGTTCGTCTTTTGTTGTTGCAGGAGGCGCATGGAGGAGGACTAATGGGACACTTTGGCGTGAAGAAGACAGAGGATATACTTACTACACATTTCTTTTGGCCAAAGATGAGACGGGATGTTGAGCGTTTTGTTGCTCGCTGCACTACATGTCAAAAAGCTAAGTCACGACTCAATCCTCATGGTTTATATATGCCTTTGCCTGTACCTAGTGTTCCTTGGGAGGATATATCTATGGACTTTGTTTTAGGTTTACCTCAAACAAAGAAGGGGAGGGATAGCATATTTTTTGTCGTGGATAGGTTCTCGAAAATGGCACACTTTATACCATGTCATAAAAGCGATGATGCTGTTAATGTTGCTGATTTGTTCTTTCGTGAAATTATTCGCCTGCATGGTGTGCCAAATACTATTGTTTTAGATCGTGATACTAAATTTCTTCGCCACTTTTGGAGATGTTTATGGGCTAAGTTGGGGACTAAACTGCTTTTTAGTACTACTTGTCACCCCCAAACTGATGGTCAAACTGAAGTAGTCAATAGAACATTGTCTACTATGCTTAGGGCTGTTTTGAAGAATAATAAGAAAATGTGGGAAGAATGCTTGCCTCATATTGAATTTTCTTATAATCGTTCGTTGCATTCTACTACTAAGATGTGCCATTTTGTAATTGTGTATGGTTTCCTACCTCGTGCACCCATTGATTTGTTGCCTCTTCCATCTTCGGAGAAGGTTAATTTTGATGCTAAACAACGTGCTGAATTGATCTTAAAAATGCATGAGTTAACTAAGGAAAACATTGAGCGTATGAATGCTAAATATAAACTTGCTGGAGATAAGGGTAGAAAACATGTTGTCTTTGCACCTGGAGATCTTGTGTGGTTACATTTGCGTAAGGATAGGTTTCCTAATTTGCGCAAATCAAAGATAATGCCACGTGTCGATGGTCCTTTTAAGGTGTTAGAGAAAATAAATGATAATGCATATAAACTTGAGCTGCCTGCAGATTTTGGGGTTAGTCCCACTTTTAACATTGCAGATTTGAGGCCTTATTTGGGTGAGGAAGATGAGCTTCCGTCGAGGACGACTTCATTTCAAGAAGGGGAGGATGATGAGGACATCAATACCATTGTTACACCCACAACCCCGGCTACTATACATACTGGACCGATTACTAGAGCTCGCGCACGCCAATTAAATTACGAGGTACTTTCGTTTCTTGGTAATGATTCTAATGTTCATGAGAATATGATGCTGCCTAAATTGGATACCTTTGTTTTGCTTACAAATGAAGGCCTAGCTTGGAGAAGGATGAACATTGGAGCAAGAACAAGCATGGAGTTGATGGCATGCGCAAGGGAGACAAGAACAGAGTTTCAAATGATGATTTCAGGACTTTGAAGCCACCATAATGAGTGCATGAAGCCTTGGACGAAATATACAAGATGCCACTTCATAATTTTCGTCCAGAGGCTATTCTAGGTGCTGCGTCACCTTATTTTTGGGCCAGGCCCATGTAATTTCGAAATACTTCAATATAGGCTATTTTTAGAGTCCGTATGTGTGGGGAAACAAGAGTTAGGGTGGGTTTTGGACCCCTCCTCCAAGGGCCACGAAATCCCCCCCCCCTTTTTCCTCCATATATACAGCCCCTAGGGCATCGTTTAGACTTTGGGTTTTGTTTAGATTAAAAGTTCGCCATAGCTGCAACTTCGCGTACTTCGTTTGTGTTCAACGACCAGACAAAGGCGTCACAGAACCCCACCTTCATTAATAAAGCTTTCCTCTTTTATTCGCAATATCCAGATTGCAATCTCAGTTTCTTGCTTGTTCTTCGTTTGCTCGCAGGAAATAGACCCTCGTGGTCAGGTTGATCGTGCTCCGGCGTGGTCAATAACCCCTCGGAAGTTGGTTTAGCGATTGCTAAGGCGCAACGTCTTCGCACGTTCATAGTCGGATCGTCAAAGTCGACTCCCACAGAAAACGATTGCTATCTCATCGAAACATCGGGACACCTTTGCCTCTATCAAGGTTGATCTTGCGCAGGTTTGTGAATGTTTCATCTAAATCTTGCACGAGCGTGGCCCTGTCATTGGTTTTGACCATTATGTCCTCCATATAAGCTTCCATATTTCTATGCAGCTGGGGCTCAAAACCAATCTGGACTGCTCGGGCAAAAGTCGAACCAGCACTCTTCAACCCGAAAGGCATTCATACAAAACAGTACGTACCACATGGAGTGACCAACGCAGTTCTCTTCGTCTTCCTTCATCATGAAGATCTGGTGATACCCCGAATAGGCATCGAGGAATGACAGCAGGTCACACCCGGCAGTGGAGTTTACAATCTGGTCGATGCGTGGCAGAGGGAAAGGATCCTTTGGACAGGCTTTATTGATGTATGTGTAGTCAATACACAGCCTCCACTTCCCATTTGCCTTACGCACCACCACCGGATTGGCCAACCACGTGGGGTGGAGTACTCCTCTTACCAGGCCTGCCGCCTCCAACTTCCTAATCTCTTCAATGATGAACTCTTGTCGCTCCAAAGCTTGCTTCCTGACCTTCTGCTTGACGGGCCGCGCGTGAGGACAGACAGCAAGATGGTGCTCAATCACCTCCCTGGGAACGCTGGGGATGTCAGATGCTTGCATGCAAATACATCGACATTCGCCCGCAGGAAGGCGATGAGCGCGCTTTCCTATTTGCTGTCGAGGGTGGAGCTTATAGTGAAAGCCCCGCCCGTGCCGTCCTCCTTGACGGACACCTTATTGGTTTCTGGTGGTGCAGCCTTGGACTTCTTGCTCTTGCCGGTGGAGCTCTCTGGCACGTCCTCAACGGGAGCACAACACTCCGAAGAGGTGCTCTTGCCGGAGTGGGTGCAAGAGGTCTTGCTGGAAGAGGTCTTGCTGGAAGGAGTCTTGCCGGCCTTCTTCCTCCCTGGAGCTTCAGCGGCAGGAGCAAGTGCCCTGGCGGCAGTTGCTGCAACTGCCTCTCGGTAGAGTTGGTCGGCGCAGATGAGCGCGTCTTTCTTGTCAGAGGGGACGGTGATGATGGTCAGCGGCCCCGGCATCTGCAACGTGTTGTAGGCGTAGTGGGATGCCGCCATGAACTTGGCCAGCGCTGGGCGACCAAGGATCCCATTGTATGGCAAGGGGATCTCGGCGACATCAAAGACGATGTTCTCCGTCCTATAGTTTAGCTCGCCCCCAAACATAACCGGCAGCATGATTTTACCTTTAGGATGGCTCCTTCCCGGGTTGACCCCTTGGAACGTGCCCGTCTCTTCGAGGTCTCCATCAGGAATCTGCAGCTTCTTGATCATAGCGGGCGAGATCAAATTCAGACCGGCCCCACCGTCAACCAGCACTCTGGTCACCTTGAGGTTGCGTATTGTTGGTGAAACTAACAACGGCAAACACCCGACCGCAGTTGTGCGGTCAGGGTGATCCTCGGTGTCAAAAACGATGGGCGTGCGGGACCACTTCAGTGGCTTCTGGGCATCGAATGACGGCTCCGCCGCACTGACCTCACGCACCCACTGCATCAGCTGGCGGTGTGAGGTGTGCAACGAGGCGCTACCGTCGACGCACATAGCCTCTTGTAACATCCCAAATTTTCAATTTGGAATGTTATACATAGATCATCATTGCATATCATACTTTATTGCATTTTGGCAAATCCTCGATAAATCCTAAGCAACTCAAGGACCCTCGGAGAGAGTTGAGGATTTTCTCGATTTTTCATATTTGATTTTATCAAATAATAAAACGAGGATTTTGGTTTTAATTATTTTCTCTCCGGAAAAAATATATTTCATATTACAATAAATGAGAGGAGAAAATATGACTTCTCCAAAACAATTGGAATATTGGAGGAAAAATATTAAAATCATATATTGGATTTTATTCGGATTTTATTGCAATTTTAATTGCATTAAAAAAATTGCACGTTTTCAAAACTGCATTTTTGTGTCAAAAAAAGTTCACCTTGTTCTAATTAATTTTATTAGACGGGGAAAATTTATTTTATCATTTTTGGATTTTTATTTATTTTTCTGTGATTTTTTAGATTCGGCGGAATAATTTAAAAAAAACGCGCCCGACCGGGCATTTTTTAGATTCGGCGGAATAATTAAAAAAAAACGCGCCCGACCGAGCCGAGGCCCAGCCGAGCCGGCCGGCCCAGCCCCGCCGTCTCCCTCGCGCGTCCGCCGCCGCCACCGCGCCCGAGTCCGCCCCGAGCACGGCCGCCGCCGCCTTGCCCCCTCCCCAACGCCACCAGCCCCCCCCATAAATACCCCCGCCGCCGCCCCCTCCCTCACCCCGAGCCGCCGCCCCAGCCCTCACTCGCCGCCGCCGCTCGCCCGTCACCGTGCGCCGCCGCCGCCCCTCGCCACCCCGCGCCCCGCCCGAGCCCCGCCGCCCCTCGCCGCCCCTCGTCGAGCCCCGCCGGAGCCCCGTTCCGACGAGGTACTGATCCGACGCCGTTGCCGGGTTTTTTTAAAAAACCGTTCGTTTTTTTAAACCCTAGACCGGTTTATTATCTTCGGTTTTATTATTTAGTGAGCGTTCACCGACCCGTTCGTTTTAACGAACGTGTTCGTCGGATTTTCACTGTCAACGAACGTCCGTTCTTTAACCGTTCGTCGATTTTTCTTTTTTGTCTGATTTTTCCGCGATTATTTTAGATCTCGATTTCGGATCAGATCTTCGTTTTCGTTTAACTTTTCGCTCGTTTATCGGAATCAGGCGATTCAAGCGCCTAGAGTTTCGTCTCGAAATTATCTTTCTGTTTAACCTACTCAAACAAGTTTTTGCTACTGTAAAATTTGACCTAGATCCAGATTAGTAAACGAAGCTTGTTTCTTTCGCCGTTTGACTTTCGTTGCTTCGTTCGATTTGATTCTTTTTGCAAACCGGAGTTCTTAAGTTGAACTTTCTGGTTGGATCTTTCATTCGAGTTTTACCTGTGCATTAGATGAGTACTTATTGTTTTCTTGTTTGTTTGCGATAGAGTACCCGGAGGGCGCCGCTTGTTACTTTGAATCTCTAGGTTTCGCGGATCATTAGCAAGCAAGTAACACTTTGATCATACCTTTTCCATACCCAGTTTTTATTGCATTAGATCAATCCTCAAACATTGCATGACTAGGATCTAATTAAATTGTGGGTATTGGGAAGTAGTTGAGGTAGTACCTATTACCTGTTTGATTACCAAACCCTTGGGAGTTACTTCTACGTTTGCTATTATATTGCCATGCTATGCTCGTAGACGTGGATTGGGTTTGAGAGATTTCCATGACAGATGTGAGATTGTTAATTAATGGTTTACTTAAGGTGGCAACTAAAACTCACATTTGGGTGGATTGAGGTACCTGGGTATTCCAGGATTGCCTGTTTTTCTTTTGGACCTCCACCCAGGTTCAAAGGGGTCATGAGATTATTCATGCTAGAAACTTCTGTGTGCAGCCGCAAGCTATTATGGGCTCTAGCATAGTTGATTAAGTTGTGTGAACTCTTACAGTGGTAGACTAGCAGATGTAGGGGAAAGTAGGTGTAACTGTCTACCCATACGTAAGGTGCAAACACTTCTGAAAGACTGTGTCTCGGTCATCCGTTACTCAAACACCATGTAGTGCGAGTAATCCAACGGAGGAGATCGAGTCTTGTGGGGAAAAGTGCACAAACCTCTGCAGAGTGTACAAACTAATCATGGTTAGCCGTGTCCCCGGTTATGGACAACTTGAGTATCTAGTACCTGGATTATCATGTGAATCTCATCATGTTACTTTAATTAATTTTGTTGGGTTAATGATGATACTTAATTGGGATTGAGATGCTGTCAACCATCTCAATGTTTCACAACCACCATGATAGTTAAATAAAAATTATTCCTTTGCAGTAGGGAAAAATTGGCTTTTCGCAAAACTGTAACCATAGAGCTTTCCACCAGCCATATATGCATGTAGTATAGCATTATTATGTTCATTATTCTCTATGTGTTACTTTGCCAGCATATTCCATGTGCTGACCCGTTTTCGGGCTGCAACGTTTCATGTTGCAGACTTTTCAGACGACGAGTAAGGTGCCTTAGGTCGTGGTCTTATACTCAGTGATGCCGTTGGAGTTGATGGACTCACTTATCTTCCAAGTCTTCCGCTGTTATCGTATTTAGATGGCCTTAAGCCATATTTATCATACTTATTCTCTTTTGAGATATTCGATGTAATAAGTGTGTGATTGCTACTCTGTTATAAATCCTCCATTTGTACTGTGCGTGTCAGCATTACTGATCCAGGGATGACACTGGTGCACAGCAGCACAGACTATTTGAGGTCTGGTCGCTACAAAGGCGGTATCAGAGCACACGCTGACTGTAGGACACGACCACTAAGCTTAAGCCCTAGAACACTTCTCTCTTCTCATTTCTGACCCCTCTCCATTTTCTACTCTTTTAGGAATGGCGGATACAAGGAGCAAGTTCATGCAACCAGATGAAGACACGCCTTTCGGACGACACTTGAAGGAAGTCACTAAGTACTTGAACATAGGAATACCAAGCATCACTGGAACCTACAACGCCACATTACCCGAAGAGGAGAGCTGGAAGATTCAAGTTCAAGTTCCAGGAAGGACATTTGTGCCAGTTACTGAACCCATAAGATTGGTTTTCGAAGCACCAACCTGGAGTTTAGGGAAGAGCATGGCAGCCCACATCGCTATGGGACGCATTGGAGAAGTCTACCACAGGGAGCTTAAGGATACTATTTATCAGATTTGTGGACGCCGAGACGAGCAATGGGAGATGATCAGAACCAAGAAGGATGGATCAATTGCAGCTTTCATCCAGGAGCAAAACCAACACATTCGTCGCCAGGAGAACCAGATGTGCTCAGACAAGGAAGATCTGAAGAAGGCATTGACAAAGATCAAGGAGCTGGAGGAAGAACTCAAGGCCACACGCGAGGATTATTTGGAGGAAATCGTCGCACTAGTGGGGAAGAATGACGACCTGGAGAAGAAGATTGGAGTATTCATGGGAAATCCAGTGCCAAAAGGAGAAGATGACGAATGCACTTGCCCGGATAACTACATCATAATCGACGACACCGACTCGGAACCAAGTGAAGATGACTTTGTTGATGAAGCTGGAGCAGACATCATGGAGTCTTCAACTGATTAGAATTTCTATTAGACCACCATATCAGTAGTAGTTTTTCCCCCATGTATATAATATAGTTCGAGCACTTGTAGCGCTAGTTAGATCGGTTGTATGCCTTGTTTGAATTGACTGAGTGATATTGATCGTATTTGACTCATGAGCATATGGGTAGTGTTTTCTCTCTAGACCTCATTCTATTCTTAACTCTCATCTTTTCTAACCCATCAGATGCCTCCGAGACGTGACACCGGATTTGTCTTCCCACCAGAGATCACTCAGTTGATTCAGCAACAGAATGCCCTGATGCAAGTGTTAGTACAGAACCAAGGCAACAACAACAACAACAACCCACCGCCACCACCACCTGTTGATCACTTAGCCCGTTTCTTGAGGCTAAACCCGCCGGTGTTTTCCAGTAGCACCGAGCCGATTGTTGCAGATGATTGGCTCCGCAAAGTTGGAAGGGAGTTGACCACTGCAGGATGCACAGATGCGGAAAGAGTGCGTTTTGCCGCACATCAGCTTGATGGACCCGCAGCATCATGGTGGGAGAATTACACAGCCACACACCCTATTGACACTGTCACATGGGACCGGTTTCAGCAAGCTTTCCGTACAGCTCATGTTTCAGCAGGAGCTATGGCTATGAAGAAGCGTGAGTTTCGCAACCTACGCCAAGGAGGACGCACCGTAGGCAGTATGTGGAGGATTTCAGTAAGTTAGCACGTTATGCACCTGATGACGTTGCTACAGATGCAGCCAAGCAGGAGAAGTTTTTGGAAGGACTGAATGATGAACTGAGCATGCAGTTGATGGTAGCAACCTTCAACAACTACCAGGAGTTGGTAGATAGAGCTCTCATGATTGAAGGGAAGCAACAGCAGATTGAAAACCGTAAGAGGAAGTATGGACAAGGGAAGTATAATTCTGGAGCTCAGCAGAAACCACGATTTGCCCCGAAACCGGGAGGACAGTTTCAGCATACCCATGGAGGAGGTAGTTCACACAACCATAATGGCTCCAAGAATGGTAATGGGAATGGAGGAAGCAACGGACAGAACTGCACCAACCCATCTACCCCAGCCAAGAGGGACCTGAGCCAAGTCACTTGCTTTAAGTGCCAGAAGACTGGACATTATGCCAATGAATGTCCTAAAGCCCAGAATGGAAATGGCAATGGAAGCTCTGGGAAGAAGCCGAACCCTTTCAATAAAGGACATGTGAACCACGTGAGCGTGGAAGAGGTTGAAGCACAGCCTGATGTAGTAATAGGTAAGTTTATGGTTAAGTCATTTACTGCAATCGTTCTTTTTGATACTGGTGCATCGCATTCATACATATCAAGGGGATTTGTGGATAAGTTTAAGTTGGCCACCAAAGTTCTCAGAACACCTATGCTAGTAACCTCGCCAGGAGCAGAGTATATGGCAAGCCAAGGATGTTTTCAGATGCCATTGGCCATAGGTAGGCATGTTTTCCCCTCAGACCTAATAATTTTGGAGTCGCAAGGTTTGGATGTGATTTTGGGAATGGATTGGCTATCAAAGTATGAAGGGAACATCGATTGTGCCAGTAAGTCAATTTTGCTTACCACCCCAGAAGGAAGAAGGATTAAGTATGTATCACGGCATGTGCCAAAGAGGACTCAAGTGAATTCCTTATCAGGAGTTGTACAGGAGGAAGTACCAGTGGTGAAGGATTATCCGGATGTATTTCCAGAAGAGTTGCCAGGCATGCCACCGAATAGAGACATTGAGTTTCTGATTGAACTTTTGCCAGGCACAGGGCCAATATCTAAGAGACCGTACAGGATGCCCGCAAAAGATTTGGAGGAAATTAAGAAGCAGATTAAGGAGTTACTGGATAAAGGCTATATTCGCCCAAGTTCATCACCTTGGGGATCACCAGTACTTCTAGTGGAGAAGAAAGATGGATCGTTGAGGATGGTTGTTGATTATCGTGGATTGAATGAAGTGACCATCAAAAACAAGTACCCACTGCCGATGATCAATGATTTGTTTGACTGCTTACAAGGAGCTAAAGTATTTTCCAAGATCAATCTACGATCAGGATACCATCAGTTAAAGATTCGAGAGCAGGATATACCTAAGACGGCTTTTACCACCAGATATGGGCTGTATGAGTATACCGTTATGTCATTTGGTCTGACTAACGCACCTGCCTATTTCATGAACCTGATGAACAAAGTGTTTATGGAGTTTTTGGATAAGTTCGTCGTGGTGTTCATTGATGATATTTTGGTCTTTTCCAAGAATGATGAAGAGCATGAGGAGCATTTGCGATTGGTACTTGAGAAGCTCAGAGAACATCAGTTATATGCTAAGTTCAGCAAATGTGAATTTTGGCTGAAGGAAGTTGGATTCCTCTGACATGTTATTTCTGGAGAAGGAATAGCAGTAGACCCCGCCAAAGTTGACACCGTAACAAGTTGGGAATCACCCACGTCAGTTGGAGAAATCCGGAGTTTCCTTGGACTCGCAGGATACTACCGGAGATTCATCAAGAATTTCTCAAAGATTGCAAAGCCCATGACTGAGCTATTGAAGAAGGACACCAAGTTCTATTGGACTGAGGAATGTGAAGCTAGTTTCCAAGAGTTGAAGAAACGATTGGTTACGTCACCAGTGTTGATTCTGCCAGATCAACGCAAGGATTATGAAGTTTATTGTGACGCTTCTCGTCGAGGACTTGGAGCAGTGCTTATGCAGGAAGGAAGAGTTGTGTCATATGCTTCACGACAACTTAAACCCCATGAGAAGAATTATGCTACACATGATTTGGAGTTAGCAGCCGTGGTGCATGCGTTGAAGACATGGAGACATTTTCTCATCGGAAACCATTGTGAGGTGTACACGGATCACAAAAGTTTGAAGTACATTTTCACGCAGAAAGAGTTAAATCTCAGACAGAGGAGATGGTTGGAACTCATAAAGGATTATGATATGAGATTGCATTATCACCCAGGGAAAGCTAACGTAGTAGCAGATGCGTTGAGCCGCAAGAGCCATGTCAACACCCTCATAACAGGAGAGTTACCTCAGGAGTTAGCCGAGGACCTTCGCGAGCTATGTTTGGAGATAGTCCCAAGAGGCTATTTAGCGACACTGGAGATTCAGTCTACCTTGATGGAAAAGATCAGAGAAGCTCAGAAGACAGACAAGGAGATTGACGAGATAAAGGAAAAGATGAGCAAAGGAAAAGCCAAGGGATTTCGTGAGGATGAGCACGATACCTTATGGTTTGAGGACCGTGTTTATGTGCCCAATGATCCGGAGATCAGGAAGTTGATTTTGTAAGAGGCCCATGATTCACCGTATTCGATTCACCCAGGAAATACCAAGATGTATTTGGATCTGAAGAATACTTTCTGGTGGACCGGAATGAAGAAGGATATTGCGGAGTATGTAGCAGTTTGTGATGTATGTCAGAGAGTGAAGGCAGAACATCAGAAGCCAGCAGGATTACTACAACCATTGCCAATACCCGAATGGAAGTGGGATAAAATAGGCATGGATTTTATCACAGGATTGCCAAGGATTCGTTCAGGCTATGACTCAATATGGGTTGTAGTCGACCGTTTGACGAAAGTGGCTCATTTCATTCCAGTGAAGACCACTTACACCACTGCTAAGTTGGCAAAGATATACATGACCAGGATCGTATGTTTGCATGGAGTTCCGAGGACCATTGTATCAGACAGAGGAACCCAGTTTACCTCGAAGTTTTGGAAGCAGTTACATGAAACATTGGGAACCAGGCTAGAATTCAGTACAGCCTTTCACCCACAGACAGATGGACAGACCGAGAGAGTCAATCAGATTTTGGAGGACATGTTGAGAGCTTGTGCACTAGATTATGGATCTAGTTGGGACGACAATTTGCCATATGCAGAGTTTTCTTACAACAACAGTTATCAAACCAGTTTGAAGATGGCCCCTTTCGAAGCTTTGTACGGAAGAAGGTGTAGAACACCGTTGTTATGGGACGAAGTTGGAGACCGTCAGTTGTTTGGACCAGATTTGATTAAGGAGTCTGAACAGAAAGTGAGGTTGATTCGCGATAGGCTCAAGGTAGCCCAGTCCAGGCAGAAGAGTTATGCTGATTCTAAACGAAAGGAGACAGTTCACGAAGTCGGAGACAGAGTTTATCTTCGAGTATCACCACTTCGAGGAGTGAAGCGCTTTGGAGTTAAGGGAAAGTTAGCGCCCCGTTTTATCGGACCATACAGAGTTTTGGAACGTATGGGAGAAGTTGCCTGCAAGATGGAATTGCCCGAAGGATTGTCAGGAGTTCATGATGTATTTCATGTTTCCCAGTTGAAGAAGTGCCACGCAGAGATGGCTGAGATACCACTGAGAGATACAGTGCCACTGGAAGCGATTCAGCTGGAAAGTGATTTGACCTATGAGGAGAAACCAGTTAAGATTCTTGAGTATGCCAGCCGAGTTACCCGCAGTAAGGTTATCAAGTTTTGCAAAGTCCAGTGGAGTCACCATTCGGAAGATGAAGCCACCTGGGAGCGAGAGGAGGATCTACGGAAGGACCACTCTCACCTATTTTCTAGCCAACCCGAATCTCGAGGGCGAGATTCATCTTAAGGGGGGTAGGTTTGTAACATCCCAAATTTTCAATTTGGAATGTTATACATAGATCATCATTGCATATCGTACTTTATTGCATTTTGGCAAATCCTCGATAAATCCTAAGAAACTCAAGGACCCTCGGAGAGAGTTGGGGATTTTCTCGATTTTTCATATTTGATTTTATCAAATAATAAAACGAGGATTTTGGTTTTAATTATTTCCTCTCCGGAAAAAAAATTCATATTACAATAAATGAGAGGAGAAAATATGACTTCTCCAAAACAATTGGAATATTCGAGGAAAAATATTAAAATCATATATTGTATTTTATTCGGATTTTATTGCAATTTTAATTGCATTAAAAAATTGCACGTTTTCAAAACTACATTTTTGTGTCAAAAAATGTTCACCTTGTTCTAATTAATTTTATTAGACGGGGAAAATTCGTTTTATCATTTTTGCATTTTTATTTATTTTTCTGTGATTTTTTAGATTCGGCGGAATACTTTAAAAAAAACGCGTCCGACCGGGCCGAGGCCCAGCCGAGCCGGCTGGCCCAGCCCCGCCGTCTCCCTCGCGCGGCCGCCGCCGCCACCGCGCCCAAGTCCGCCCCGAGAACGGCCGCCGCCGCCTTGCCCCCTCCCCCACGCCACCAGCCCCCCCTCATAAATACCCTCGCCGCCGCCCCCTCCCTCACCCCGAGCCGCCGCCCCAGCCCGCACTCGCCGCCGCCGCTGCAGCGCCTTGCCGCCGCCGCTCGCCCGTCGCCGTGCGCCGCCGCCGCCGCCCCTCGCCACCCCGCGCCCCGCCCGAGCCCCGCCGCCCCTCGCCGAGCCCCGCCGGAGCCCAGCCGAGCCCCGCCGGAGCTCCGTTCCGACGAGGTACCGATCCGACGCCGTTGCCGGTTTTTTTTAAAACCGTTCGTTTTTTTTAAACCCTAGATCGGTTTATTTTCTTCGGTTTTATTATTTAGTGAGCGTTCACCGACCCGTTCGTTTTAACGAACGTGTTCGTCGGATTTTCACTCTCAACGAACGTCCGTTCTTTAACGTTCGTCGATTTTTCTTTTTCGTCGGATTTTTCCGCGATTATTTCAGATCTCGATTTCGGATCAGATCTTTGTTTTCGTTTAACTTTTCGCTCGTTTATCGGAATCAGGCGATTCAAGCGCCTAGAGTTTCGTCTCGAAATTCTCTTTCCGTTTAACCTACTCAAACAAGTTTTTGCTACTATAAAATTTGACCTAGATCCAGATTAGTAAACGAAGCTTGTTTCTTTCGCCGTTTGACTTTCGTTGCTTTGTTCGATTTGATTCTTTTTGCAAACCGGAGTTCTTAAGTTGAACTCTCTGGTTGGATCTTCCATTCGAGTTTTACATGTGCATTAGATGAGTACTTATTGTTTTCTTGTTTGTTTGCGATAGAGTACCCGGAGTGCGCCGCTTGTTACTTCGAATCTCTAGGTTTCACGGATCATCAGCAAGGCAAGTAACACTTTGATCATACCTTTTCCATACCCAGTTTTTATTGCATTAGATCAATCCTCAAACATTGCATGACTAGGATCTAATTAAATTGTGGGTATTGGGAAGTAGTTGAGGTAGTACCTATTACCTGTTTGATTACCAAACCCTTGGGAGTTACTTCTACGTTTGCTATTATATTGCCATGCTATGCTCGTAGACGTGGATTGGGTTTGAGAGATTTCCATGACAGATGTGAGATTGTTAATTAATGGTTTACTTAAGGTGGCAACTAAAACTCACATTTGGGTGGATTGAGGTACCTGGGTATTCCAGGATTGCCTGTTTTTCTTTTGGACCGCCACCCAGGTTCAAAGGGATCATGAGATTATTCATGCTAGAAACTTCCGTGTGCAGCCGCAAGCTATTATGGGCTCTAGCATAGTTGATTAAGTTGTGTGAACTCTTACAGTGGTAGACTAGCAGATGTAGGGGAAAGTAGGTGTAACTGTCTACCCATACGTAAGGTGCAAACACTTCTGAAAGACTGTGTCTCGGTCATCCGTTACTCAAACACCATGTAGTGCGAGTAATCCAACGGAGGAGATCGAGTCTTGTGGGGAAAAGTGCACAAACCTCTGCAGAGTGTACAAACTAATCATGGTTAGCCGTGTCCCCGGTTATGGACAATTTGAGTATCTAGTACCTGGATTATCATGTGAATCTCATCATGTTACTTTAATTAATTTTGTTGGGTTAATGATGATACTTAATTGGGATTGAGATGCTGTCAACCATCTCAATGTTTCACAACCACCATGATAGTTAAATAAAATTATTCCTTTGCAGTAGGGAAAAATTGGCTTTTCGCAAAACTGTAACCATAGAGCTTTCCACCAGCCATATATGCATGTAGTATAGCATTATTATGTTCATTATTCTCTATGTGTTACTTTGCCAGCATATTCCATGTGCTGACCCGTTTTTGGGCTGCAACGTTTCATGTTGCAGACTTTTCAGACGACGAGTAAGGTGCCTTAGGTCGTGGTCTTATACTCAGTGATGCCGTTGGAGTTGATGGACTCACTTATCTTCCAAGTCTTCCGCTGTTATCGTATTTAGATGGCCTTAAGCCATATTTATCATACTTATTCTCTTTTGAGATATTCGATGTAATAAGTGTGTGATTGCTACTCTGTTATACATCCTCCATTTGTACTGTGCGTGTCAGCATTACTGATCCAGGGATGACACTGGTGCACAGCAGCACAGACTATTTGAGGTCTGGTCGCTACACCTCTGTAGCCTTCTGGAACTCGTGCTCGCCGGACTCGTCGTCCTCGTCGTGATCATCATCCTCCTCTTTCTTGTCGCGGCCCCAAGAGGGCCTCTCTTGTTGGTTATATTTGCCGCGGCGACCCCCTTGGACGCCATGCTTCTTGTCGGATCCCTTAGTACCATCCTGACCCTTCTCCTTGTCTCGCCTGTCATATTCAGCTTTCTGCTTTTCTGCAAGCAGCTCAACTTGTCGGCAGTTCTGGAGGTCATGGCCCTTGGTGCGGTGGATCTTGCAGTACTGCTTGTCAGAGCCTCCTGGCTTGCCGGCGGCCGCCAGGGCCAAGCAGGCGGCACACCCAGCAACCTCCTTGCCGGGGTCGTCAGCCTTGGCCTTTTTGGCAGCACCGAGCTTGCTGGATCCCTCAACGGCAAGCACAGTCTTTCCCTTGCACTTCCTGTTGTGGCGCCGGCCCTTCTTTGTTGGGGCGGCGATGTCTTCGTCTATGGAGTCGGTTTCTGCACCGGCGTCCTCGCCGGGGTACTTCCTCCCCTCTTCAGCTCGAGCGCATCTATCGGCCAGAACATAAAGTTCGGCCACATCTTTGACCTTGTTCATCGCCAACTCTTCACGCATCTTGCGGTTGCACACATTCTGATGGAATGCGCTGATAACAGCGGCGGGATGAACGTCTGGGATGTTGTACTGCACCCGGCTGAACCTCTGTATGTACTTGCGCAGGTTTTCACCTTCTTTCTGGGGGATGATATGCAAATCGCTTGCCTGGCCATGAGCTTGGTGGCCTCCAGTGAAAGCGCCAACAAACTCATGACACAAATCCGACTAAGAAGAAATGGAATCCACTGGCAAGTGCATCAACCATGACATGACGTTGGGTTTGAGTGCCAACGGGAAGTAATTGGCCAGCACCTTATCATCGCGAGCTCCAGCAGCTTGCATCGCGATGGTGTAGATGCTGAGGAACTCCGACGGGTGGGTCTTGCCGTTGTACTTCTCGCCAACATCGGGCTTGAACGTGCGGTGGGAGGGCCACTGGAACTGCCACAGCTCTCGGGTAAAGGCTGGACAACCCACCTTGTAAGTATCATGCCCAAGATGCGACCCTATCCTAAAGGAACTCGAAGGTCCCACCAAGGATAGAAGCGCATCTTGAAGACGCTTATGCAAGGTGGATATCATTACATCAACATTACATAATAGATGGGGATACATACAAGGCATACAAATGCCGCAAGAATACATCAATACATCAAACACATGATCAACATCCGAGTACGGATGAAACATAAACAGAAGCTCAAACGACATCCACCATGCTAGCCCAGGCTGCCAACCTGGAACCTATCCCCTGATCGAAGAAGAAGGACTCAAAAACAAGTAACATCGCTCTCGCATCATGATCATCGCAAAACCGGTACCTGCAACTGGTGTTGTAGTAATCTGTGAGCCACGAGGACTCAGGAATCCCATTACCATGGGTATCAAAACTAGCAAAGCTTAATGGGTAAGGCAAAGGTAAAGTGGTGAGGTTGCAGCAGCGACTAAGCATGTATGGTGGCTAACTTACGCAAATAAGAGCGAGAAGAGAAGCAACAGAACGGTCGTGAAACTAGTAATGATCAAGAAGTGATCCTGAACTCCTACTTACGTCAAACATAACCCAGAAACCATGTTCACTTCTCGGACTCCGCCAAGAAGAGACCATCACGGCTACACACACGGTTGATGCGTTTTAATTAAGGTCAAGTGTCAAGTTCTCTACAACCGGATATTAACAAATTCCCATCTGCCACATAACCGCGGGCACGGCTCTTGAAAGTTTATACCCTGCAGAGGTGTCCCAACTTAGCCCATTATAAGCTCTCACGGTCAACGAAGGATATTCCTTCTCCCGGGAAGACCCGATCAGTCTCGGAATCCCGGTTACAAGACATTTCGACAATGGTAAAACAAGACCAGCAAAGCCGCCCGATGTGCCGACAATCCCGATAGGAGCTGCACATACTCGTTCTCAGGGCAACACCGGATGAGACATCCTACGAGTAAAACCAGACCTTGAGTTTCCACGAGGGGGCCCCGCGGTCTACTCAGTTCAGACCAGCACTTAGAGAAGCACTGGCCCGGGAGGGGTTAAAATAAAGATGACCCTCGGGAGCGTGACTCCCAAGGGAAAAAGGCTAGGTGAGGCAAATGTAAAACCAAGGTTCTGGAAGAGTTTTATTCAAAGCGAACTGTCAAGGGGGTCCCATAAATCACCCAACCGCGTAAGGGACGCAAAATCAAGGAACATAACACCGGTATGACGGAAACTAGGGCGGCAATAGTGGAACAAAACACCAGGCATAAGGCCGAGCCTTCCACCCTTTACCAATTATATAGATGCATTAATTAAATAAGAGATATTGTGATATCCCAACATAAACATAATCCAACATGGAGCAATCTTCATCTTCACCTGCAACTATCAACGCTATAAGAGGGGCTGAGCAAAGCGGTAACATAGCCAAAAAACGGTTTGCTAGGAAGGGTGACAAAGGTTAGAGGTTCATGGCAATTTGGGAGGCTTGAGGAGCAAGTGATAGGTGGCGCAGCATAGCGATAGAACGAAGCAACTAGCATAGCAATGATAGTAATGAGATCCAAGGTGACGGTCATCTTGCCTGGAATCCCGCTAGGAAGAAGAACGACTCCATGAAGAAGATGAAGCCACGAAGACGAACGAATCCTCACGATCGTAATGACACGGGAACTATCGAGAAGAAGCACACAACATGGTAAACACACCACACATGAACAAGGCATGATGCTCAACCAAGTATGATGCATGACAAGGCTACATGAAGCTACACACGGCAAGAGAGGATGCATACAAGATCAACACATCAAAGCAAGTTTAAATGAGGCCGGAAACAACATATAATAATTCCGGTAAGTCCTCATATGCAAATTTCGAAATTGGTCCAGAACTGAATAACCTTATGTTCAAGTTGTTAAACAGCAAATTAAAATGCACCAAGATGATCTACACGAAATTCTAGTCAAGTTACATATAAAGTTCATTTGATTCGGAGCTACGGTTTAGAAGATATGAGCAAAACAAGTTAAACATGGCATTGATGCAAAATGCATTCAAACATCAAGCAAACACACTGAAGATAAGGATGCAACATGATAATATGAAACTACATGCAATTCTAAGCAAGTTTCATATAGAGCATGCTCAAAACGGAGCAACGGTGCAACACATACACTCCAAACAAGATATAACAACAATCTGTCCAAAACAGCAACTAGGCATCTAGCAAGCATCAAAACAATATGCTACAGCAACTCAACATGAAAACAGAAGGCATGGACGGGATGTACAGGTAAAGCATGCCAAACATGAACAATGAGCTATCTCCAGAAATCACAAGAACATGCTCAAAAGGACATGGCAAGATTGCAAATAATAACAGTTTCACAGACTTAGCAGAAATTACTGGACATGACAGAAATAACATCGGGTTGCAAAGTTTAGAGCTATCAATCAACATGCTACATGAGCTTATCATGGAAAATGAAACCATGGTATGATTCTACTCAAAGCATATAACAAATGTCCCTTACTGAACACGAGCCAAAAAGGCACAGAAGGTATGATGACACCCATGTAAACATAGCAAGTAATATGACAGATTCAGACAGTGAAAATAACAGGACATGGCAGAAATAACGATAAGTAGGCATGTTGGTGAGCTTGAACCACTCACCACTGAGCAATACATGGCATGACAAGGTAACCAGCAGTAAGAAGGCATAAATATGAAGCTAAGAATGGCAATAGCATAGTCATAGGGTACATGGATCACTAGAAAAACACATGGCAAAACTGATTAACATGTAAGCAATCTGCCAGGAACATTTTATAGCAAAAGTAGAGCAGGATAACAACAAGCTACAGCATGCCATAAATGCAAACAAGGGCATGGGTGGATATATCATAACATGTATAACAAAACATCCTTAGTGAACATCTCCAGTTTATGCATAGAATAACTTGTAGCAGCAGGTTTACATGGCAACAAAATATAACAGACTCGGACTTTGCAGAAAACACCAAGTCAAAGAAATCAGCAATGTCACGGAGGCTACTTTGCATGCTTGTGCTAGAACCACAGAGATCACAAAAATACAAGATAAGCACCACTGTGAAGATGGCATGATGTAGTTCAGAACACATGTAGACACCAAGCTTATAGGATGCACACACAAAATGCAATGAAAAAGACAAATCACCAAGTTCTGTAAACAGGCAGCAGTTAACAGCATATAGCACTCTTGCAACGATGATTAGGGCATCAACATGACCTCAAACAAGCATGGAACAATTGAAAAAAATGGAGAGCATCTCATGACGAACATTTCGATATATTATATGCATAAATCGGAGCACCGAGCACGAAGTTATGCATGATGAACAGGGCAACATAATGCAACAATTCGGGGACTTGGAAGAAAATCACCTCACGGGAAAACTGGACGGAGGGGTTCGGGACGGCGCGGTACGGCTCGGGGACGACGTTTGGATGGCGGGACGACGGGTTTCCGGGACGGCGACATCCAGATCGCGGCACAGGAGGCCCGAGGCCACGGCGGCGGTCGGACGGAGCTCCGACTCCGGCGAGGGGTGGTGGAGGTCGGAGCGGGGCGGATCCGGCCGCGGGCTCGCCGGATCTGACGAGGAACAGGGCGGGGCGGCCGGTGGCGAGCTCCAGGCGAGGCGCGGGCGGCGGGAGGCGGAACCCCGGCGAGGCAGGCGGAGCTCCGGCGAGCTTGAGCGCCGGCGTCCATGGCGGAGAGAGAGAGAGAGAGAGAGAGAGAGAGAGAGAGAGCGGTTAGAGAGACAGATGAGGCAGGCGAGGCAGGAGGAAGGAAAGACGGCGAGGTCAGGCGGCTCACCGGCGATGACGACGGTCGCCGGCGGGAGGCCAGACCGGGGAGCAAGGCCGGCGGGGCACGAGGCGCGCAGGCAGGCGGCGCTCGGGCCGGGCGGCGGCTCGCGCGGGCCCCGGATGGGCTCCGCGGGCCGCGGCACGGGGGTGAGGAAGCGGCGGGACAGGTGGCGGCCGCGGGTTGGAGGAGAGCGGCGGTGGTGGTGATGTGGCGGCCGCCGATTGGCTGGAGCGACGTGGCGGCGGCGGCGGTGGACGCGTTCGATGGCGGACGGACATGTCTGGTGGCGCGGAGGGGAAGTTTGCTAGGGTTTGCACCGCGAAATTCGGGGGAGAGGGCATATATATAGCTAGAGGGAGCTAGGTGAGTCCAAATGAGGTGCGGTTTTCGCTCACACGATCGTGATCGAACGACCGAGAGCATGGAGGGGGTTTGGATGGGCTAGTGGGCTGTGGTGGAGGGGTGCTGGGCTGCAAAGAGAGAGGGGTTTCGGGCTACGCGGTTAACCGTTGAGGCATCAAACGACCTCCAAATGGAACGAAATTTGATGGGCGGTCTACCGGTACTATACCAAGGCCACTCGGCAAATCTCGACCCGTTCCGAGAATGTTTTTCTCCCGCTCACGAAACAAGGACTGAGAGGGGCGACGGGCGCGCGCGAGAGTGTCGGATCGCGAAGCGGACAACGGGGAAAAGGACCGGATGCAAGTTTTGAAAAACATGATGATGCAATGCAGATGATGACATGGCAAAATGCAACACACAAGAAAATGACACGGCAAGGACGGCGAATAACTGGCAGACACCTGGCGCATCGGGTCCGGGGCGTTACAGTAAGGCAGGTTGCCGGGGCCCCCTGCCGCCGGGTGGTCCATAGTAGGCCCCGCACGCCGATCTGACTGATGGCGTGTCTCCCGTCGTCGTTCGATGGTAGATCGAGCGTCTTCCTGAGCCCATTCCCGAAGGACATGACGTTGGTCGTGGCGTGTTCGCGGGTCGGACGACGCTGTGGAAACATTGTTAGCGACGTCGGGTCGACGTGCCGATGGCTGTTGTCGCGGCCGCGGGGGGGGGGGAGAGTGCATCGTGGTCGCAGCGTCTCTAGTCTCCCCACCGCCGACATGCACCGGCTCGTCAGGACGCCGGTGCGAGGGTCCCGACGGGAGCGGCTCGTCTTTGTTGGCGAAGCTGACAAGGCTTCGGATGGTGGCTCTCCACTCGTCGAGCTTCTCCGCAGCAGGGGGGAAGTCGAGGAGCAGCTGCACGTGCGCCAGCGCTTCTGCTGGCGTAGGCGGCGGCGAGATCTGCGTAGACCGTGACGCGCTCCGACTTCTAACCGGGTTAGAAGGGGCTCTGTCGCGGTCTCGCTGTTGCACGCCGCCTGCACCGGCGTCTGAGTGCGCACGCCGGCCTGGTTCGTCTTGTGAGTGGCGCACAGGGCTCTTTCCGCGGCGATGCCCGGGGGCTCTGGCATCGCGGTGTTGCTCATCGCGCGCGGCCTGGGAAGGGCACGGCGCGGGCGCCAGCTGGGGTGCCGTAGAGGCTGTTGCGCCGCCCGTGGGCAGCACGGCCCCGCCCCCGAACCCAGCGGCGCGGGGCTCATCGCCTCGGACCCGGACGACGCCGCTCGCCTGGCTCCGATCGCCAGAATGTCGTGGATGCTCGCGGGCCACGTCTCCGGCCCCATCCGTGGGCACCTGGCCGCCTGCTCGCGCTGGCGCAGATGGGCCGGCCCTGGACGAGCCGATCGCTGTGATCCCCTTTCTCTTGGGGGCCATGGTGATGATGAAGTCGGTGTGCTGACCTTCAAACCAGATTTTCACAGCCTGCGCCCCCTACCTGGCGCGCCAAAGATGTAGGGGGAAACGACACCTACGGGATCACGGGGAATCCCTTTTGCTAAGGTTGGCGGGCGCGGAGCTATGGAAAGAGCGGGATTGAGAGATCAACGCGGGGGGATTATCCAGGTTCGGGCCGCAAGTGATGTGTAATACCCTACTCCTGCTGGTTTCTGTTTATCTGGTGTTCTTGGACTAGCTACAAGGCGTGCAGGGTCCAAAAAATCCGAATCCTCCCCCAGTACGCCGCGGGCCTCCTTTTATAGACAAAGGGGCTGCCATAGTGGCACACAGGAGGTGGAAAGCTATACAGTGGTCGAGTCTATCCTCTGGCACCGTAGGACAAACGCATTTAATGCACTGCCGACGTGCCCTTCTTGCTTTATCGGGGACGGCAAGGAAGCTCGTCCCAGCTGTCGCCGCCTTGCCTGGCTTCGACGCGCGTCCGAGCTGACAAGGCGTGTAGCGCTACGCTCGCTGGCTGCTGAGTTGGTGCGGTGGCAGAGTTTTCACGAAGATCTGCATGCCACCACGCAGGTGCTTGCTGAGTTGGCCTAGAGGCCGCACGTCGCCACGCAAGTGCTCGCCTAGTTGGTGGGCTGGCAGCTGCATGGGAATGGCAGTGGAGTTTTGGCAGATGTGGGCCTGGCTGCGGCCCCGCGGATGTCTTTGGCAAGGGTCTTGCCGGGCCCCGGCAAGGGTCTTGCTGCGGCATCATGGGCGTCCCCGGCAAGGATCTTGCCGGGGTCTCGTGGGTATCCTCGGCAAGGATCTTGCTGAGGATCGTCGTCTTCTGGTCATCATCTAGTCTTGTATGTTCTTGGTCTTCACAAAGATCTGCATGCCACCACGGAGGCGCCTCCCGAGCTTTGGTTCCAATGTGGTTGAGGGTGTTGGAACTCTTAGGCTCAAGGGTGGCAGCCCTGTTGGCACTGGGCAAGTTGCCCCGGCAAGGCTCTTGCCGGGGTTGTGGAGGCCGCCCCGGCAAGGCCTTGCCGGGGGAGTCCACCTCACCCTCCTACTCTTTGTGTTTTCGGCTTGGCATTGGTCTAGTCGTCTTGTGCCTTTGCTTCTTATGCCCCGCCAAGCGTGGCCAGGGCGTGGGGCTGTGACTGCCCGCGCACAAGTAAATGGGTGCAAAAAGGGACCCCTACTTTTGTACACCGACACATATCATATTATTTTCTTTATAGCATGGACATTTGGACTTTTATGTGATTCAAAGCAATAGTTTGGTTTTGACATAAAAATTTAGATACTCAAGAATATCAACAAGCAACCATGTCTTTCAAAATATCAATGCTAAAATAAGTTATCCCTAGCCCATCATGCTCAAACATTGATCCATTCATGAAACACACTCGAATATTAACTACACCCAATACTTGAGTACGATCATATTGCCTCCTAGTTGGTGCTTTTGTAAGAGAAGATGGGGACTCAATTTTAAAAAAATAAATATTGCATAAAGTAAAAGAAAGGCCCTGCGCAGAGGGAAGTGGGGATTTGTAGAGGTGCTAGAGCTCAAAGCGAAAAAATTATAGATAAAAACATTTTGGGAGGTGTATCCATCCCACCAACGAAAACGACTCAGAGCTACAAACACTTTCCATGCTAGATATGCCATAGGCGGTTCCCAAATAGAAAATAAAGGTTATTCCTTTTTCAACCATTCTTTCACTTTCCATGGCTAGCCGTATCCACGGGTGCCCTCCATACCAACACTTTCCAAGGAATTTATTATTTGACAACATAAAGTAAATATTTTTTTGCATTTCGGGACTGGGCATCCCTAAAACCTTTGCCTTACTCTCGTGCAATGACAAGTGAATAAACACTCATCTTGAGAATAACACATCCAGCATGGAAAATATTAGCCACCCATTACCGTTCTGCGAGCGAAACAAATACACAAAAGAGGAGTTTATTTTGAAAATTAGAGATGGCACATACAAATTTGCTTAGAACGGCAAAAGAATACCGCAAATAGGTAGATATAGTGGACTCA
Organism: Triticum aestivum; assembly: GCF_018294505.1. Lineage (NCBI taxonomy): Eukaryota > Viridiplantae > Streptophyta > Magnoliopsida > Poales > Poaceae > Triticum > Triticum aestivum. The sequence goes on along the minus strand of NC_057814.1, from coordinate 309,390,732 downwards.
TGTGGCAAAACTGGTTTAAAGGATTTTGGATGCACAAGTAGAGGTCATACTTGGTGCAAAATGAAGGCTAGCAAAAAGATTGAGAAGCGACCAACCAAGAAACGAATAATCTCATAAGCAAGTATTAAGCATAATTAACACCGAATAATGCACCACAAGTAGGATATAATTTTCATTGCATGATTATTGACTTTCGTGCATGCGTAGGGAATCACAAACTTTAACACCAATATTCTTACTAGAGCACAATTACTCATCAACATAACTCACATATCACAACATCATATCTCAAAACTATTACTAAGAATCAAGTTTATTTTGTCCAATGATCTTCATGACATTTTCTTTTTCTTTATCCTTCTTGGATATCTGTCACTTTGGGACTAATTTTCATGTGTTGCTTTTCATAAGCTCAAACAAATATAAGTGAAGGTCATGAGCATAACAAATTTTCTTTCTCTCAAAATAATTTAAGTGAAGCAAGAGAGAATTTATTTAAAATTTTACTAACTCTCACATAAATCTAACTGAAGCAAGAGAGCATTTTTTTCAAAAATACTAAGCACACCGTGCTCAAAAAGATATAAGTGAAGCACTAAAGCAAGTCCTAGCTCATAAAAGATTTAAGTGAAGCATAGAGAGCAATCCTAACAAGACATGATATAATTTTGGCTCTCTAAAATAAGTGTGTCCAGCAAGGATTGATGACTTAAAACACAAAATAAAACAAGCAGAGACACATATCATACAAGACGCTCCAAGCAAAACACATATCGTGCGACGAATAAAAATATAGTCTCGAGTAAAATACCGATAGTTGTTGGAAGAAAGCGGGGATGCCACTCGGGGGCATCCCCAAGCTTGGTTGGTTGATCATTCTTGGATAATAGCTTGGGATGCTGGGGCATCCCCAAGCTTAGGCTCTTACATCCTTCCTTCATCCAATGTAAGATAACCCAAAACTTGAAAACTTCAATCACACAAAACTCAACAAAACTTTTGTGAGATCCGTTAGTATAAGAATGCAAACCACTACTATAAGTGCTGTATCAAACCAATTCATATTTTGTTTTTGTATTATATCTACTGTATTCCAACTTTTCTATGCAAAAACTCATCAGAGAAAACCATAGAGCCATCAAAATAAGCACACAACACAAAGAAAACAGAATCTCTCAAAACAGAACAGTCTGTAGTAATCTGACTTTGGCGAATACTTCTGGAACTACAAAAATTCTACCAAAATAGGACGACGAGGTTAATTTGTATATTAATCTTCTGCAAAAAGAATCAGAGCAAAATCTCTTTTTTGTGATTTATGAAAATTATTTTCATGAGTGGAAAGTTTCTGTCTTTTCAGCAAGATCAAACAACTATCACCCAAGAAGATCCTATAGGCTTTACTTGGCACAAACACTAACTAAAACACAAAAAACACAATCATACCAGTAGCATAATTTTGTAAACACACAAGAACAGAAAGTAAAAAGCAAAAATAAATTTTATTCATTGGGTTGCCTCCCAACAAGCGCTATAGTTTTACGCCCTTGGCTAGGCATAAGGCAAGGATATAAGTTTTGTCATCCTTCTTCTTCTTAGTTTTCTTAGGGGTGTTTCCATCATGAGGTTTTGTAAAAAAACATAAAACATATTATCCATGAAAAATTTAGCATTCCTTAGTTGGTTTTCATCATAACCCCTTTGATTTCCCGCAACAATCCAAGAGTGATGTTTATTGACATTATTGAAAACTTGTTGGATTATTTCTAGAACGGGAACCTCCTTTTTAAGATTCTCATCAAAGATCTTATTATACCCAAGCAAATGCCTTAGTGCATAATCACTATTGTAAAGAATTTCATCTATCACGGGTTTTTCATGATTCATACCATAAAAGTCAAAGATTTCCCTAGCTTCCCGAATTATGTAGTCAAACTCGTTCATAAGAATGAGAGTGGCCAACTTTTTGGCTCTAGGATTCTTTATTTCGGGAAGCTCAAAAAACAATCTTTGCAAAGTAGGATGAGTGCGGATAAATTTACTTTCAAGTTTCAGAACTAGTGCTGAAATAGCATCCGCATAAGATCTAGTAGTTTTAAGTATAGGGGCATCATCAAGACTCAAATTTCCAACACAATTGAAAAATTCCTGGATACGTTCTTTTCCCATAACGTTCCCTTGCCCCAAGATAAAAGGTTTAGCATCTAGATTACCTGTACGTCCAATCTTAGGAGTCAGGCCATCATCTGTTGGTGCCATACCGAAATCACTCATGATTGCAAGCAGAGAATAGATCTGAGTAAAAAATGGCGAACGGAAAAGAGAGGCAAATAAAACGACAAATTTTTGTGAACTGGGGGAGAGGAAAACGAGAGGCAAATGGCAAATAATGTAAATTGCGAGGAGATCAGATTTGTGATTAGGAACCTGGTTATGTTGAAGATCCTCCCCGGCAACGGCGACAGAAATTCCCTTGATGATGTTTGCTAAGACTACGTCGGTGTTTCCCCCAAGAGGAGAGGATGATGTAGCACAACAACGGTAGTTATTTCCCTCGGTAATGTAACCAAGGTATCGAACCAAGCAACAAAACATAAATAGCCCCTGCACACAAATAACAGCCACTCGCAACCCGACTTGTTAAAGGGGTTGTCAATCCCTTTCGGGTAACGGCGCCAGAAGGCACGATGACGGGAGAAAATTATAATAGATTGAAATAATAGATCGCAAATAAAATAAAGTGCAGCAAGATATTTTTGTATTTTTGGTTTAATAGATCTGAATAAAAGCGCAAAGGAAAAATAGATCGCAAGGCAAATATATGAGAAAGAAGACCCGGGGGCCATAGGTTTCACTAGTGGCTTCTCTCGAGAAAAATAGCAAACGGTGGGTAAACAAATTACTGTTGGGCAATTGATAGAACTTTAAATAATCATGATGATATCTAGGCAATGATCATTACATAGGCATCACGTCCAAGATTAGTAGACCGACTCCTGCCTGCATCTACTACTATTACTCCACACATCGACCGCTATCCAGCATGCATCTAGTGTATTAAGTTCATGGAAAAATGGAGTAATGCAATAAGAACGATGAAATGATGTAGACAAGATCCGTTTATCTATACGGCGATAGATTTAGATCTCATCTTTTTATCCTTAGTAGCAACAATACATACGTGTCGGTTCCCTTTCTGTCACTGGGATCAAGCACCGTAAGATCGAATCCACTACCGGGCACCTCTTCCCGTTGCAAGATTAATAAATCAAGTTGGCCAAACAAAACCCAAATATCGGAGAAGAAATACGAGGCTATAAGAGATCATGCATATAAGAGATCAAAGAAACTCAAATAACTTTCATGGATCTAAAAAGATATAACTGATCATAAACTCGAAGTTCATCAGATCCCAACAAACACACTGCAAAAAGAGTTACATCATATGGATCTCCAAGAGACCATTGTATTGAGAATTCAGCGAGAGAGAGGAAGCCATCTAGCTACTAACTACAGACCCGAAGGTCTACAAAGAACTACTCACGCATCATCGGAGAGGCACCAATGGAAGTGGTGAACCCCTCCGTGATGGTGTCTAGATTGGATCTGGTGGTTCTGGACTCTGCGGCGGCTGGATGAATATTTCGTCGACTCCCCTATGGTTTGTGGAATTTTGGGGTATTTATAGAGCAAAGAGGCGGTCCGGGGGGCACCTGAGGTGGGCACAACCCACCAGGGCGCGCCTGGGCCTCCTGGCGTGCCCTGGTGGGTTATGCCCCCCTCGGGGCACCCCCAGGTGCAACCAGGGCCCATTGCCTTCCTTCTGGCCCATAAAAAATCATCGTGAAGTTTCGTGGCATTTGGACTCCGTTTGATATTGATTTCCTGCGATGTAAAAACATGGAAAAAACAGCAGCTGGCACTTGGCACTATGTCAATAGGTTAGTACCAAAAGATGATATAAAATGACTATAAAATGATTATAAAACATCCAAGATTGATAATAAAACAGCATGGAACATTCAAAAATTATAGATACGTTGGAGACGTATCAGCATCCCCAAGCTTAACTCCTACTCGTCCTCGAGTAGGTAAGTGATAAAAACAGATTTTTTGATGTGGAATGTTGTTCATCAAGTCATATCATATTCTTTTCTTTATAGAATGGACATTTGGAATTTTATGTGATTCAAAGCAATAGTCTAGTTTTGACATAATAATTTAGATACTCAAGCATATCAACAAGCAACCATGTGTCTTTCAAAATATCAACGCTAAAATAAGTTATCCCTAGCCCATCATGCTCAAACATTTATCCATTCATGAAACACACTCAAATATTAACTACACCCAATACTTGAGTACGATCATATTGCCTCCTAGTTGGTGCTTTTGTAAGAGAAGATGGAGACTCAAATTTCAAAAAATAAAAAATTGCATAAAGTAAAAAGAAAGGCCCTTCGTGGAGGGAAGTAGGATTTGTAGAGGTGCCAGAGCTCAAAGCGAAAAAAATTAGAGATAAAAACATTTTGGGAGGTGTATCCATCCCACCAATGAAAACGTCTCAGAGCTACGAACACTTTCCATGCTAGATATGCCATAGGCGGTTCCCAAACAGAAAATAAAGGTTACTCCTTTTTCCACCATTCTTTCACTTTCCATGGCTAGCCGTATCCACGGGTGCTCTCCATACCAACACTTTCCAAGGAATTTAATATTTGACAACATAAAGTAAATATTTTTTTGCGTTTGAGGCCTTTGCTCCACATGATAGTCATATTGGGGACCAGGAGTAGTTGGAGGCGTCAAGATTGGCTACTTGACAGTAACAACCTCACCATGATAGAACGCGCGTTCCATGGCGTGAGGCACAGGGGGAGGAATAGTCACATCCAAGGTGGATGGCTGGGCATTTCCTTCCGTGGCATCATTGACTTTGGGCTGCACATTATCTTCAGCCATGACAACGTCATTTGCTTCATCAGGTGGTGGTGGAAGTCGCGTTTGCCTCAACTTTAGTGGCTTCATGGACTGGGGGGTCTGGCACAATCACTTTTGCTTGTACAACTCAATCAACTGTAGGGGGAATAACTTCACAATCTTCTTCCTTGTCATCGGCTGATGCAGCCAGAATATCTGCAGCCTCTTTGGCTCCAGACTCATGAGCAGTAATGGAAGGGATGGCTTGAGGGAACACTTGATGTGCTACTGAGCTTGTGGCTTGCACATCCTCTTCAGGAATGCTCAACATGGAGACCGAGGGCCTAGGGCCTCTGCGAAGCCTTCGGAAAGATGGCGACGCCTGTAGTGAAGGAGTGGTCTTCTCCATGTCTTCGGGAGTCTCTTGCGGTGTCTGATAATCCCCAAGTGCAAGGAATCGTCGTAGCAATTTCCAAATGTGGAAGTGATAAGTTGTAACATCCCAAAATTTATAATTTTGGAATGTTAATTATTTAAATATGATTAAATAAAAACTTGCTTGTGTTGATTGATGTGACTAGGATTTGAAACTTTTGGAGTTTAAGTGAATATTAAATTGAGAGGGAATAAAAGGACTTTTCCAGTTATTTATTTGGTTCTTATTCTGGGTTTGAGAATATTCAAAATATTTCCAATTCAACAATGAGAGAGGATGACATGACTTCTTCACAGAATAATGTAGGTGAATAATTGAATATTCTCACATTTGGATTTTGAATATTTAGAACAATTCTAACTCAAATTTTAAATCATATGAGAGAAGGTAATATGACTCCTTCAATGTAAAAGAGTTGGGGATGATTTAAATGTCATTTGCATTTTTTCTCCGGAGTTCAAAAATATTTTATGGAACACTTTATAAGTGTCAAAGTAATGTTTACAAAAATATTATATGTATTTTATATAAGTATTTTAAGCTGGAATAAATGTCACTGTTTTCTATATTAGTATGTATAATTATAAAATTTTCCTGGTATTTAGTTCAGAAAGAATTTGGCATCTTCATTATCCATTTTCTTTCCTGTTATTTTAGTAAATAGAAAACCTTCACTATTCATCGGGTCGCACTGTGCGGACCAGCTTCTATTCTTCGCCATGCGCGAGCAGCAGCGCAGAGCAACCGCAGCGCAGCTGGCCCAGCATCGCCAGTAGGCCACAACCCGCTCCACCTCTCTTTTGTTTTTTTCTTTCTTTCTCTCTATTCCACGACAGCGGACCCCACCGCCTCGTTCCGCCTCCCGATCGGTCTCCTGTTCGTGGACGACAGCGCCGCCACTGCCGCACCAAACCCCGCGTGATTCACGCGACCCCTTGCTCCTTTTCCAATCTGAGGCCGCCGTGTGGTTCCTCTCGAATCCCTCGATCAGTCCTCGCAGGCGCCACTTTGTTTTCCCCTAGGAATCGAGAGTAAGGACCTCGCCAAGCTCTGCCGACTCCGGCGATACGAACGATTTCGGGCACTCCAGTAAGTCCGGCCCCTCTCCGAGCACTCCATAGTCTGCGAGGAAACCTCATGCACTCCCTCCGCTTTGATTTTGCCCAGGACCGCACCACATCGAGCTCTTCAACAAATCCCGATCTCGCCGGAGTATTGCCCTTGCCGGAGCTTCCCGGAACGATTCCGTTGCCTCTGTGAGCCTCGGTTCCTCGCTAATCCTTCCTGAGTATTATTCGTGGTCTTTTAAATTTCCCTCAACCTCTGATCTTCTCAGGAACACGGGATACCGAGCTCCCGACCATGCCCAAAATCGCCAGCACCACCGAGCGACGGCGCGCCAGCAGAGGACGCTCCCATCTCCGTTGAAGCTACCATCGTCTCCGTCATCGCAAGCCGCATCCGCCCTTCACCTCACCTTCACTGGAGAGCTACCGGAGGAGCGCCGCCACCCACGCCCGAAGCCGTCACCGTTTTCCCCCTGCTTCGGTGACCACGCGCGCACAGCTACATCTCAGCCAATCTGGATGTGACACATGGCGCTATGCTATAGTAACCACAGTTCAAAATCATGTTTTAGACAGATTTTCACCAATTTTTCGTTTAGCTATATCTCTTGGTCTGTATATCCAAATTCATTGATTCTTTTTCCTGTGTACTCGTAGCGACCAGGAGAATACAGTAGAACCAAAATTTCACATGTTTGAACCGTTTAAATTTGCATTTGATCAAATTTGGATTCTACCTTCCGGAGGCCATACCTTTCAAACCGTCGATCCAAATTAGTTGATTGTCGGGAATATCGTGCGACATATGTCAGGGGGTGGCTTATCATGGATGGGGACAAGAGTACGTCGCCGGGATCTAGAGGCGGGAGTGAGCGAGACCGCATACGCCTGCGAATCTTACCCAGATTCGGGGCTCTCCGTGGAGATAACACCCCTAGTCCTACTCTGCGGGGTCTCCGCATGATGACTATGATCAATAAGGTAGCTACAAGCTTGCTCCTTGAGCTGTTTCTGCTAGAGGAGGAAGAAGGGCAAGGCTAGCTCTACTCCACTCTCTCTACGTGTGTGTGTGTGTGTGTGTGTGTGTGTGTTCTGGGGCTGTGAACAAAGGTCTGAACCCTTTGCATGGGTGGCGTGGGGGGTTTATATAGGCCTACCCCCAGGGGTACAATCGTAATCCGGTCGGGTGTAGGACCCGGCCGTCAGTGTCTGTAGACGCCAGCTTCTCCACCGGCTGCTGGGGCCCGCCGCCTGCGGGCCACGCCAACCGCTTTATACTGTTGCCTTGCTCTTGATGACGGAGGCTTTGTCGGGGGGAGCCTGGCTACAGTCCCGCCGCTTGGCGGGCGCTCACTGTAGCCACACCCCGTCTCATCTGATTAATGGCGCTCAGACTCCGAGGGGGGAGGAGGCCGCCTGCTGGGAGGCGGCCCACTCCCGTTGTCGCCTGCTGGGGCTCGCCGATAGGTAGGGCCCGTCGCCTGCGGGCCGTACCGACCGGCCGTCATGGGAGCATGGCTCCTCCTGACATAAGTGATGTCACGGGCTGCGTCGGAACAGTGCCGCGCCGGGCGAGGGGTGTCCGCTTGGTACACCGTACTGTGGCCACGCTCCGCCCTGGATTCGGGGGCGACAGGTCGTACTGTTGTCGCGCCCCGTCCCGTCGTGGTTATGTGGGTGCAAACTTTGAGGGGACGAGGTGCCGCCTGCTAGGAGCCGGCCTCCTCGTGGCCGCCTTCTGGTGTCTTGCCGCCTTCTAGTAGCCGCCCCCCTAGACCAGTCGGCCCACGAAGTCGCCCGTTCGTCCAGGAGGTGTGAGGGGTGCAGTTAGCCCTAATGTCTTGAAATATCTTAGGGGGCCGATGAGGCTACCCGTGGTCATTTACTCCGACAGTAGTCCCCGAAGCTGGTGGGGCGCCACGGCCGAAATCGAGGAGCCTCAGCAGCTTCCTACTCTGAGTGTATTGGTGATCTTGTTTCGTCCGTCTTTTGGAGATGCCGATTGCGAGGAGCCGGCCAAGGCTGGGCTGGCCGCCTGGAGAATTCGAACCGTCGCTGAGGGGGCCGGGTGCCAAGCCAGCCGATTGGTAGCCTTGCCGCCCGTTGCACGCTCGCCACACGGCGCTAGTTGACCAGGCTGGCCTGCCAGCCCACGCGCGCGACAAGACGTCGCCGCAGGCCCGGGCCCGCCACTACAGGGCCTCGGCACGCGTGCGGATCCGCTGCGGCCGGGGCGGGCGATTGCGCTTCCAGGCGCGTTAAATACACGCAGTTACGGTGCGGAAAACGCGGGGTCATGGGGGGGAGTGGGCGTAGTTAACCCCCCCACGTCTCGCCCCCTTGGCTCCGCCGCCGAGGGGCTATAAGTAGAGGGAGGAGGGGGCGACAGAACGCAGACGCGCCCCCTCACCCTTTGCCTTCTCCTTCCTCTGCTTCTTCTCGTCGCCGCTGCCCTCCTCCTCGCCGCCAGAGCTCCTCCACAACCGCCGTTGCAAGGCCTTTTCGACCCTCCGCGACTCCACTGGCCCGCCACCGCTCCGCGCTACCATCGAGCGGCAGCATCCATGGCGCGCGGCGGGCGCTCCGGCGATTGGGACGGCTCCAACGTCCACGAGGATCACCTCGCGTTCCTTCGCCAGACGCGGCGGCTGCCCCGCGCGACGCACGTAAAGGTGCGCGTTCCTCCCGAGGCGGAGATCTCGCCGGCGCCGGAGGACGGCGAACGCGTCGTCTTTCGGTCGCACTTCCTTCGCGGCTTCGGCCTGCCGGCGAGCAGCTTCCTCCGCTCGTTCCTCACCTTCTACAAGGTACAACCCCACCATCTCACGCTGAACACGGTGGTGCTGCTCTCCGCCTTCGTCACCCTCTGTGAGGGCTATCTCGGCGTGCTCCCCACCCTCGAGCTCCGGGGGAGCTCTTCTAGCTCAAACTCGGCACCGCCACCAAGGACGAGGCGGCCCACTGCGGGGCGTGCGTCGCGGTGCGGCGTTCGGGTTCCGGGGTCCACTTCCCAGCCCTCGCCTTGCTGCAGTCGGCCAAGCTGTGGCAGAAGTCGTACTTCTACGTCGAGAACATCCACTCGACGATGGACTACGCTAACCTGCCGGCTTCCGTGGCTGGCCGGCCCGCTTGCCGAGCCCCGCACCAATTGGCAGTTTCGGCCGAAGAACCTGTCGGCCGCCTCCTCCGCCGCTCTCGCCCGGCTCCATGAGATGACGGATTCAGAGGGCCTCAGGGCCTCAGATCTGCTGGCCGCCTTTGTGGCGCGCCGGGTGCTGCCCCTCCAAGCCCGGCCCCACATCATCAGCAACATGAGCGGGCGCCGGGACCCATGCCGGATGTGCACCAAGGTTCTGCCGAACGTGGAGGTAGTCCCGCTGGTGAACTTCTTCTCCAACTGCAAGCTGTCAGAGACGGAGTGCCAGTTTGGCAAGGAGTCGTACAGCCGTGCAAACCTACCGCCTGCGGTGAGTCTTCTAGATCTTTTGTCTTCATGAATTCAAATTTCTTCTTAGCGCCTGCCACTCGGCTGCGAAGCAGCGCTTCCTGGGCCAGACGGCAGACGGAGCGCCGGCCCCAGGTCATCAATACCTCGCGGACCGGGTGGAGAGTGATGCAGACGACCCCGAGCTAGGGGCGGCCGCCGTGGAGAAGGACGACGCCGTAGGAGGCGGCGGTGAGGGAGCAGGCGGCTCCACAGGAGGCGGCCTCGGGGACTGGCCGGATGATGACGAGGGAGACGACGACCCTCGCCACGCTCCCGGCGCCGACCGACCAGGCGCTAGTTCCTCGGCCGCGCCGACTGCAGTAGGCGGCGCGCCGAAGCGTCGGGCCGACGCCGGGCTGTTTGGCAGCCGGTCTAAGAATACCAAGACCTCGGCCGCCGCGACCAATCGGCACGAGGCCTCCGCGAAGGCTGCCCTCTTCCAGAAGGCCCCAAAGCGGCTCCCACTAGTGTCCGCGTAAGCGCCTTGTCCTATCTTGCATCTTGTTTTGCGTTTGCTTTTCTTCTTTCTCGCAGTCTTCTTTATTTCCTTCATTCTTTTGGTGCATAGCGCCCCACTTTCCTTGCCGCGGGCCTCGTCTGGCTCGGTGATTGGGGCGGCAAATGGCTCCGCGGGCCCCCGCCGCGTGGATCCACTCGCCGACCTCCAGGAGGCGATGGAGAAGAACGCGCGGGAGGCGCGAGAAGAGCGGGAGGCCGCGGCACGGGAGAAGGCGGAGGCGGCCAAGGCGGCACAAGCGGAGGCCGATGCCGCGGCCAAGGCCCAAGCTGACGCGGCGGCCAGGGAGCAGGCGGACGCGGCCGCCAAGGCGCACACGGAGGAGGCGTCCCGCAGCCGGGCTCCGGAGTCCACCGGCCCGCAGCACGCGTATCCGCCGGTGCCGGAGGGCCAGGCGCCGATAGGAGAGGCCGCCGCTGATCTGCCGGCCTTGGAGAAGGGAGGGGCGACCCCGTTGTCTTGGGGGCGGAGGTGCCCCCGCACACGCCGACTGCCATAGCATTACACGTTTGGATCCAATCGGTCCCATACGGAATAGTGCATAAACTGGGGTTTAAGCTTCTGTCACTCTCGCAACCCACCATCTATTTACTACTCCACAATGCATTCCCTTAGGCCCAAATATGGTGAAGTGTCATGTAGCCGACGTTCACATGACATCACTAAGAGAATCACAACATACATACTATCAAAATATCGAGCACATATCAAATTCACATGATTACTTGCAACAAGATTTATCCCGTGACCAAGAACAAAAGTGACTACTCACAAATAATGAACATGCTCATGATCAGAGGAGTATTAAATAGCATCATGGATCTGAACATATAATCTTCCACCAAATAAACCATATAGTAATCAACTACAAGATGTAATCAACACTACTAGTCACCCCCTAGCAACAATCTATAGTTCCGATAACAAGATTGAATACAAGAGATGAACTAGGGTTTGAGATGAGATGGTGCTGGTGAAGATGTTGATGGAGATTGCCCTCCCCAAGATGGGAGAGTTGTTGGTGATGATGATGATGATTTCCCCCTCCGGGAGGGAAGTTCCCCCGACAGAATCGCTCTGCCGGAGGGCAAAAGTGCTCCTGCCCAAGTTCCGCCTTGAGACGGCGGCGCTCCTCCCCGAAAGTCTTCCCCCTTATTTTTTCTAGGTCAAAATGACTTATATACCAGAAGATGTGCACCAGAGGTGGGCCGAGGAGGCCACAACCCACCAGGGCGCGCCTAGGGGGCATGGCGCGCCCAGGTGGGTTGTGCCCACCTGGTGGCCCCCTCTGGTGATTATTGGCTCCAATATTTCTTAAATAATCCATAAAAAATCACCATGAAGTTTCAGCTCATTTGGAGTTGTGCAGAATAGGTGGCCAGATGTAGCTTTTTCAGGTCCAGATTTCCAGCTGCCGAAATTCTCCCTCTTCGTGTGTACCTTGCAAATTATGAGAGAAAAGGCATTAGAATTACTCCAAAAAGCATTATTATGGATAAAAACATTATAAATAACAGTAAGAAAACATGATGCAAAATGGACGTATCAACTCCCCCAAGCTTAGACCTCGCTTGTCCTCAAGCGAAAACTGAAATCGAAAAACATGTCCACATGCTTTGAGAGAGGTGTCGATAAAAAAAATACGGACATAGAAGCATCATGTTAATTATTATAACAACAACTTAATTAAACATATGGCTTTTGTCATAGAACTTTTATCATACACTTCCAATGAATAAGTAACAGTTCATCACATAATCGAAGTATAAAGCAAAAACTATATTAGAAACCAACAAACTATGTTCTCAATCAACTTTGCAACTACAATTCATCATCTTTTCAGGAAGGGTCACGTGTCGGAGCCCTTAAGCAAGTCCACATACTCAACCATCATATAGTCTTCTATGATTGCTAACACTCATCGAGTACACATGAGCAAAACATTTCAACTAGACACATAGAAAGATAGGGGCTTATAGTTTCGCCTCCCAACATACTCACCTCAAGGGTGATGTCAACAATAATAACTCATGTTATCTATATTCAACTGGACATATGTGCCTAGATCTTTCCTCACCACATGATGCTTGCCAAAGGAGAAAATAAAAAGGAATAGAAGGAAAAATTTGACTCTTTGCATAAAAGTAAAGGATAGGCCCTTCGCAAAGGGAAGCAGAGGTTGTCATGCGCTTATTTGTTTGTATGCTCAATCCCTTAGTGCAAAAGAACTTCACGTTACATTGCCCCTTAAGATGACAACCTTTATTATGCAGTCTGTCGCTTTTATTCTTTGTCATCCAAGTTCGTGCAATGCTCAATTTTCTCTTACACTAAACAATCTCACACATTTAGAAGCAATTTTTATTGCCATTTTGCACCAATGACAACTTACTTGAGGGATCTTGCTCAATCCCTAGGTAGGTATGGTGGACACTTGAAAAAGATTTGAGTTTAAGGGTTTTTGGATGCACAAGCAGTATCCCTACTTAGTGCGGAAATTTTGGCTAGCAAAGATAGGGGGCAAGCACCACATGTTAAAGGATCTATGACAATATGACTTCTATGTGAATATAAACAAACATAAACCATTACGTTGTCTTCCTTGTCCAACGTCAACAATTTTGGCATATAATATTTTGATGAGGGCTCATAATCACAAAAGATTTCTAGGATGGTATATTTATATGTGAATCTTCCCTTCCCTCATTAATTCTTTCATGGGTTGCATCACTGACTAATGTTATGTTTGTCAATCTCTAGTAAAATTTTCTTACTTATACTTTTCCTTATGTGGTGCTATCACCTACCATAGGATTAGTATATGATCTTATTGATTTATTTTCTTTCTTTTATTTGCTTTCTTTTTATTTTTGTTTTCTTTATTTTTTATTTCTTTATTTGCAACATGAAAGTAAAGAAAGTAAAAAACTCAAACTAAACTTTATTATATAACTTGCACACAATTACAATGATAGATCATTAAGCAAACTCTCAAATAAGAAAAGGATCAAACTAAACTTTATTTCATCTAAAGCAAAAAGATCGAACTAAGATAAGTAAAAGCAAAAGATAGTGGGGTGATACGATACCTGTAACATCCCAAATTTTCAATTTGAAATGTTATAATTTAGATTATCATTGCATATCATATTTTATTGCATTTTGGCTTGATCCTAGAAATTCTACGCAACTCAAGGACCCACGGAGAGAGTTGGGAATTTCCTTATTTTCATATTTGAGTTTTTCTCAAATTTTGAAAAGAGGATCGTTTGATTTTAATTATTTTTCTCTTCGAATATTTCTTTTATAAAAATAAAAGAGAGAGGATAAAATGACTTCCTCAAAATAAAGAAATATTGGAGGTTTAATATTAAAATCAAATAAGATTTTTGTTCGGAGTTTTGTCGCTATTTTATTTGAATTAGGAAAAAATATGCGTTTTTCAAAATTGCAATAGAAACCCAAATAAATGTTCACCTGGTCCGGCTTATTTTTAGAGGACGGGGAAAATTTATTTCAGGATTTTTGGAGTCCGTTTAGTATTTTTTACTTGTTTTTCTGCGTGAAATAATTAAAAAAAAGGAAACCGACCTTGGGCCATATCCGCCGGGGGGGGCTTCTGCCGACGCCCCGCCGCCCGTCCCGAGCCCCGCCGCCGCGTCGCCCGTCGCTGGAGCCGCTCCCCGCCGCCGCCGCCGGAGGTAGCCGCCGCCGCATCGGTTTTCGCGAGAAAACCCTTTGGTTTTTTTGAAAACCCTAGATCCGTTTTTTAGTTTCGGTTCGTTTTTTTTTGGTTTAGTTATTTAGCGGACGTTCGTCCGTACGTTCGTTTTAACAAACGGTTTTCGCCCGTTAGCCGCAGATAACGAGCGTTCGTTCGTTACTCTGTTCGTCAGTTTTTCTTTTTCTCGGATTTTCGGTGATTATTTTCATCGTGATTTCTGATCCGATTTTCGTTTTAGTTTAACTTTTCGGTCGTTTATCAGAATCAGGCGATTCAAGCGCCTGGAGTTTCGTCTTGAAACCCTCTTTCTGTTTAACCAACTTAAACAAGTTTTTGCTACTGTAAAAATTGACTTTAGTCCAGATTAGTAAACGAAGCTTGTTTCTTTCGCAGTTTGAGTTTCGTTGCTTCGTTTGATTTGATTCTTTTTGCAAACCGGAGTTCTTAAGTTGAACTTTCTGGTTAGATCTCTTATTTGAGTTTTAGCCGTGCGTTGTTGCTTGATTGCTTATTGTATGTTTGTTTGTTTGTTTGCGATAGAGTACCCGGAGTGCGAAGCGTGCTACTACGAGTCTCTAGGGTTTGCGGATCATCAACAAGGCAAGTAACACTTTGATCATACCTATTTACTACCCAGTTTTATTGCATTAGATCAATCCTCAAACAATTGCATGGTTAGGGTCTAATTTAATTTGTGGGTTTGGGAAGTAGATGAGGTAGTACCTATTCACCTATTTATTATCAAACCTATGGGAGTTACTTCTACGTTGCTTATATTGCTATGCTATGCTCGTAGACGTGGTTTGGGTTTGAGAGTATTCATGATAGATGTGAGTATTGTTAAGTAATGGTTAACTTAAGGTGGCAACTTTAATACACATCTGGGTGGATTGAGGCACCCGGGGAACCCAGTGATTGCCTGTATTTTTGGAAATCCCGGGGTACCGTGTGATTCTCCTATGGACTGCCACCCAGGCTCAAAGGGATCATGAGATTATTCATGCTAGAAACTTCTGTGTGTAGCCACAAGCCATTATGGGCTCTGGCATAGTTGAGTATGTTGTGTGACCTCTTTCAGTGGTAGGCTAGCAGATGTAGGGGATGTAGGTGGTACTGTCTACCCAGAGTAAAGAGTTAACGCTTCTGAAAGACTGTGTCTCGGTCATCCGTTTCTCAAACACCAAGTAGTGCGAGAAATCCAACGGAGGAGATCGAGTCTTGTGGGGAAAAGTGCGCAAACCTCTGCAGAGTGTACAAACTAATCTTGATTAGCCGTGTCCCCAGTTATGGACATCTTGAGTATCTGGTTCTTGGATTATCATGTGGATCTCATCACTCTTAATTATAAAATTTGATTGGGTTATTAATTAGTTTTAATTGGGATTGAGATGGGGTTTACCATTCTCAATGTTTAACAACCACCATGATAGTTAAATAAAATTTATTCCTTTGTTGTAGGGAAAAGATTGGCTTTCCGCAAAACATATTTAACCATACAGCCTCCATCAGCCATTTATGCATGCAGTGATAGCATTATTCTGTTCATTACTCTCTTGTGTTACATTGCCAGCATATTCCATGTGCTGACCCATTTTAGGGCTGCAACGTATCATGTTGCAGACTTTTCAGACGACGAGTAAGGTGCCTTAGGTCGTGGTCTTTCACTCAGTGATGCCGTTGGAGTTGATGAACTCACTTTATCTTCCAAGCCTTCCCTTGTTATCGTTTTAGATGGCCTTAAGCCATATTATTTTGTAATAAGTTCTCTTTTGAGACATTCGATGTAATAAGGGTGTGATTGCTACTCTGTTATAAATCCTTCAAGTACTGTGCGTGTCAGCATTACCGATCCAGGGATGACACCGATGCACAGAGATCAGACTGTTTGAGGTCTGGTCGCTACAATACCGGGGCACCCCCCCCCCAAGCTTGGCGGAAGCCAAGAGGAGTGCCCATACCCGATACTCAGTTCTCCTTTGGTGGTGAAGAAGGTGGTGGTGATGATAATTGTGCCTTCAACTTTTTCATATTGTAGTTGAGGAGAGCAATCTCCTCCTTTAAATCATCGACCTCCAACTCCAGCTTCAAGATCTTGTCACATAAATTCCCTTTGCTTTTCTGCCTAAAATGAAGAGGAATAGATCGGTTATTACATCGGTTAGCCCTTTTAGGGAGACTGGACTTCTTGAACTTCACGTGCATATCCCCTGGTGTAGGTAGAGGGACATCCTCCTCCTCCGAGCTTGAATCATCGATCCTCATTAAGTGAGCATCCTCCTCGTCATCAGTAGTTCGACCGCAAGGAGATAGGTCCCCATAGGTCTTTGGATCAGCAATGAGATGTGAGACATAGCTCTCTCCGTCGGAGTCTTGAGATGACATATTTTTAGATCTGCGCAGAAAACAGCAAGAAAAGAGAACAGAGGATTTTCTCCGTGATATGGTGGTTAACAGGTTCGGGAAGTATATATAGATTTTTTTATCTTGGAGGACAAGTATATGGAAGAAAAACGGAGTACGGGAGGTGTCCCAGGTGGGCACAACCCACCTGGTATCTTGTGCCCACCAGGGGACGCTTCCTGGAAGTTTCTTTATTTCCAAAGATCTAAAATATTCCAAAACTGACAGAAGATATTTTTGCGGATTTTTTGGAGTCCGTTTACTTACCGTATCACGTACCTCCTTATTTTGACGATTCTGGAGTGTTCCGGAAGGACTCTTTTATGTGCTCTTCCGGTGTCAAAGTTTGGATAATATTGCTTTCAACATTAATAGGCGTACCTGAGATATAATGCTTTATTCGTTGTCCGTTGACAACCTTCGGGGTAGTACCTTCGGAATTATTTATTTTGATGGCACCAGACCGGTAAACCTCCTCGATGACGTATGGGCCTTCCCATTTCGAGAGGAGCTTCCCTGCAAAAAATCTAAAACGAGAGTTGTACAAAAGAACATATTCTCCGACTTTAAACTCACACTTTTGGATTCTTTTGTCATGCCATCTTTTAACTTTTTCTTTGAATAGCTTTGCATTTTCATAAGCTTGGGTTCTCCATTCATCTAATGAGCTAATATCAAATAACCTCCACCAGCAAGTTTGAAATCATAGTTGAGTTCTTTAACTGCCCAGTATGCTTTATGTTCTAACTCAAGAGGAAAATGACAAGCTTTTCTATAAACGATTTTATATGGAGACATACCCATAGGATTTTTATATGCTGTTCTATAAGCCCAAAGTGCATCATCTAATTTCTTAGACCAATTCTTCCTGAACCTATTAGCAGTCTTTTGCAAAATTAATTTTATTTTTCTATTGCTAAGTTCAACTTGATCACTGGATTGAGGATGATAGGGTGATGCAATTCTATGGTTAACATCATACTTAGCAAGCATCTTACGGAAAGCACCATGAATAAAGTGTGAACCACCATCAGTCATTAAATATCTAGGGACTCCAAACCTTGGGAAAATACCTTAAGCATTTTAATAGAGGTATTGTAATCAGCACTACTGGTTGGAATAGCTTCTACCCATTTAGTAACATAATCAAAAACAACCAAAATATGTGTATACCAATTAGAGGAAGGAAAAGGCCCCATGTAATCAAATCCCCAAACATCAAATGGTTCAACAACAAGTGAATAATTCATAGGCATTTCTTGACGCTTACTGATATTACCTATTCTTTGGCATTCATCACAAGATGAGACATACTTACGAGCATCCTTGAAGAGAGCAGGCCAATAAAATCCAGACAGCAATACCTTATGAGCAGTTCTATCGCCAGCATGATGCCCTCCATAAGCCTCGGAGTGACATTTCCGTAGGATTTTCCCTGTTCATGCTCAGGTACACAACGTCTAATAATACAATCTACTCCTTCTTTATAAAGATGTGGATCATCCCAAAAGTAATGTCTTAAATCATAGAAGAATTTTTTATTTTGTTCGTAAGTAAAGCTAGGTGGTAAATATTTAGCGACGATGTAATTAGCATAGTCAGCATACCAAGGAGTACTGTGAGAAACATTTATTGCAGCTAACTGCTCATCAGGAAAACTATCATCAATAGGTAGTGGGTCATCAAGCACATATTCAAGCCTAGACAAGTTATCAGCTACGGGGTTCTCAGCTCCTTTTCTAACAATAATATGCAAATCAAATTCTTGTAACAAGAGAACCCAACGAATAAGTCTAGGTTTAGCATCTTTCTTTTCCATAAGATATTTAATAGCAGCATGCTCTGCGTGAATAGTTACTTTAGAATCAACAATATAAGGTCTAAACTTATCACAAGCAAACACCACCGCTAAGAATTCTTTTTCAGTTGTAGCATAATTTCTTTGAGCACTGTCTAGAGTTTTACTAGCATAATGAATAACATTCAATTTCTTATCAACTCTTGTCCTAGAACAGCACCAATAGCATAATCACTAGCATCACACATAATTTCAAAAGGCAAGTTCCAATCAGGAGGTTGAACAATAGGTGCAGAGATTAAATCTTTCTTGAGTGTTTCAAAGGCTTCAAGACAATCATCATCAAAAACAAAATGAATATCCTATTGCAAAAGATTAGTAAGAGGCCTAGAAATTTTAGAAAAGTCCTTAATAAACCTCCTATAGAAACCAACATGACCTACCAAACTACAAATACCTTTGATGTCCTTAGGACATGGCATTTCCACTACAGGAATCAGGAACTTTGCCGTCAGCCATGGCGGACGGCAAAGGCACACATGGCGGACGACAAAGACCTTTGCCGTCTGCCAGCTGACGGCAACACATCCGGCTGAACAGGCTACGGCAAAGGCATCTTTGCCGTCTGCTGGCGGATGGCAAAGATACAAAGGTCTTTGCCGTCTGCTGGCGGATGGCAAAGATACAAAGGTCTTTGCCGTCCGCCAGCCGACGGCAAAGAGCCTGGACAGCGCACGTGTCAGCTTAGGTCCATTAAGGGGTTAACAGCGTTCATTGCCGTCGGCTGGCGGACGACAAAGACGTTTGTATCTTTGCCGTCAGCCAGTGGACGGCAAATAGCATTGAATCATTGCCGTCGGCCGGCGGACGGCCAAGCGTGCCACGTGGCAGCACCTGGGGGCTAGCCTATTTGGTAGCTTTGCCGTTAGCTGGCTGACGGCAAATATTAAACATTCTTTGCCGTTTGCCAGCGGACGGCAAAGCAACAAAATAGGCAGCCTACTGCCCTAGGTTGCACAGGTAGCTGACACGTGGCATGTTTGCCGTCCTCTAGCTGATGGCAAAGCTCTTTGCCGTCCGCCAGCTGACGGCAAAGAGTCTATATAGCCCCTGTTTTTTCTGTTTTTTCTTGAAACCATTCAATTTGACAGAATTTCACATATATATACACACATATGAAAATACTTTCGACAAGCATACCAACACATATACATACCAAATCATATCCCTGCCATATGGATATGATCATCCAACACATATACATAGCAAATGGTTTCATCCAACACATATACATAGCCAACATATCCAAGAACAAGCATACAATGGTTTCATCCATACATACATATATAGGTAGCAAGTTTGACATTGTTCATCGTACAAAATCAAAATAAGAAGGAAGCATAAAGAGAAGAGTAGACTCCATCAACGCAAGCTTCCTCATCTAAAGCAAATCTGCAAATTGGGGAAGAAGCAAGTTCGAAGAAGAAGACTATCTAGAAAAAGAAGAAGAAGAAGAAGAAGAAGAAGAGGAAGAAGAAAAGGAAGAAGAAGAAGACCTTTTCTTCTCTTTATTTTTCTAAGTGTAGGTCATTTTAGAACTAAGCTAGGTAAATAGGTCATTTTGGAGCTTACTAAGGTTATTATGTCATTTTCGAGGAAAGTAAGGTAAGTCTATATCATTTTGGAGGTAACAAAGATTATCATGACATTTTTGAGGAAAGAAAGCTAAGTATAGCTCATTTTTTGTATAACTTAGGTAGTTATGCCATTTAGGAGGAAAGTACGCTAAGTATGCATTTGTTAAGCAAAACACTAGAGAAAACTTACCCTCATTGCAACAGATGCGATGAAGATCACAACTAAGGTAAAGATTGATCCAACGGCATAATGTGTAACGCCCACGATGTGGCTATATCTCCCACGTGTCGAGGCACGACTTGGAGGCATAACCGCATGGTAGTTTTGTCGCAAGAAGGGTCATCTTCACACAATCCCATGTAATGAACAAGAATGGGATCAAGAGTTGGCTTACAGTCGCCACTTCACACAATACATAAATTAAACATACATCTTTCAGAGTACAATCAAGGTCCGACTACGGAACCGAAATGAAAGAAGACAACCCCAATTGCTAGATCCCTGATCGTCCCAACTGGGCACCACTACTAATCATCAGGAAATGAAACATAGTAACGACCAAGGTCCTCGTCAAACTCCCACTTGAGCTCGATTGCATCATCTGCACTGGTATCATCGGCGCCTGCAACTGTTTTGGTAGAATCTGTGAGTCACGAGGACTCAACAATCTCACACCCGCGAGATCAAGACTATTTAAGCTTATGGGTAGGAAAGGGGTAATGAGGTGGAGCTGCAGCAAGCACTAAGCAAATATGGCGGCTAACAAACGCAAATAAGAGCGAGGAGAGAAGCAACGCAACGGTCGTGAAGCTAGAAGTGATCAAGAAGTGATCCTGAAACTACTTATGCACAACCATAACACAAGAACCGTGTTCACTTCCCGGACTCCACCGAGAAGAGACCATCACGGCTACACACGCGGTTGATGTATTTTAATGAAGTCAAGTGTCAAGTTCTCTACAACCGGACATTAGCAAATTCCCATCTGCCACATAACTGCGGGCACGGCTTTCAAAAGTTTATACCCTGCAGGGGTGTCCCAACTTAGCCCATCACAAGCTCTCATGGTCAACGAAGGATATTCCTTCTCCCGGGAAGACCCGATCAGGCTCGGAATCCCGGTTACAAGACATTTCGACAATGGTAAAACAAGACTAGCAAGACCACCCGACTGTGCCGACAAATCCCGATAGGAGCTGCACATATCTCGTTCTCAGGGCACACCGGATGAGCGAAGCGTACAGGTACCAACGTAACCCAAGTTGCCAAGGGACGGTCCCGCACGGTGCTCTAGTTCGGACCAACACTTAGAGAAGCATTGGCCCAGGGGGGTTAAAATAAAGATGACCCTCGGGTTGGCCGACCCAAGGAAGGGTAAATAGGTTGTTAGGCAAATGAAAAACCAAGGTTGGGCCTTGCTGGAGGAGTTTTATTTAAGGCGAACTGTCAAGGGGGTCCCATAAATCACCCAACCGCGTTAGGGACACAAAATCCGGGAACATAATACCGATATGACGGAAACTAGGGCGGCAAGAGTGGAACAAAACACCAGGCATAAGGCCGAGCCTTCCACCCTTTACCAAGTATATAGATGCTTTAATAATATAAGAGATATTGTGATATCCCAACATATCCATGTTCCAACATGGAACCAACTTCATCTTCACCTGCAACTAGCAACGCTATAAGAGGGGCTGAGCAAAAGCGGTAACATAGCCAAACAACGGTTTGCTAGGAAAGGATGGTTAGAGGCTTGACATGGCAATATGGGAGGCATGATAAACAGGTGGTAGGTAGCGCAAACAGAGCGATAGAGCGAACAACTAGCAAGCAAAGATAGAAGTGATTTCGAGGATAATGGTCATCTTGCCTGAGATCCCACAAGGAAGAAGAACGAGTCCATGAAGAAGACAAACGGACATAGTCGAGCGAATCCTCACAACTCCGGAACGAAATCGAAGCTAACGAGAGAAGCAAACCGGAAAGAAGCAAACAACATGGTAAACAACCATCACATAAACATGGCATGATGCACAATCAAGTATGATGCATGTCCGGTTTAAATGAGGCATGGCATGGCAAAGTGCAACAAACAATACTACAAATTAAGTGGAGCTCAATATGCAACGAGTTGCATATTGAAGAAACACCACATTCGAATTATTTAGTTCGCTCTCGTTTAGGTACACAACAATACTAAATGTTGTTAAACATGCAAGAGGTGAAGCATAATAAAACTATCTATTTAGGAGTTTAAATGAGGCCGGAATTAACAAACAACAATTCCGAAAAATCCCCACATGCATTTAGCAATTTAAATGCAAACACAATTTTAAACATTTTAAATGTTGTTATCATGATCCGAATGACATATGCATGTTTTAAGCAATTTTATGAAAATGTTGACATCAGCATGTTACGAGGCATTTGTCGCCATGGCGGAAGGAAAAGGGTGCCACGGCGGTGAAACGGAAATGGTGCCACGGCAACATCCCGGTTCCGACAACTCATTGAGATATCGATGCAAAAGAAGCAAGTGCGCGGATGTGCGGAACATGCTAGAGATGGTGGGGTGATCCCGATCACCGGGTTCCCACATGTCGGTGGCATGGCAAACGAGGAGTAACGTGCAATGACAACTCGGAAACGGTGCAACCACGGGCACCTCATACATCATTCATGCATTCGTTCCACGAACGTCGTCTCGGGGTTATACCTTTGAAGCGTGCCTTTTCGGAGCCGGTCGGGTTTGTAGTGGAAGTAGTGGAAGTAGACGTTCTCGCGACGGTAGTGGAAGTAGTGGTACTATCGTTCCTCGACGATAGTGGTACACGTTTTTCTGTAGATGTTCGGGTCATCGTGGAGGGACTTGCCGCATCGCCGGGCGTAGTCGTACACTTGGTCTTTTCGGATGCACGACAATGGTAGTGGAACTTGGCGCTTGAGGTTCGAATACGGGGTCGGACTGTAACGCCCCGAGACCGACGCTCCAGACGCCTTCCATATTTTTTCGTTATCGTTGTGTGTTTTATTTGTTTGTTGCATTCATCATCCGCATTGCATCGGCACTCGTTGTTGTCATTGTTTTTAAAACTTGCATCCACTCATAGTTGCCGCGTTCCCCCTTGCTATCGTTGACCGTTTCGAGACCAACCACACTTGCAACGTTGCTCCTCGTTTTCTCTCTTGTCTTCTCCGGGGCCTTTTGTCAGATACTTTGTCTTTGTTGACCCCTCTCAGACCACCCCTCGCGCGCGTCCGAAAATTGTCCCGAACCCGACCTGGGTTGTTGTTACCGATGGGTCCGGATCATCCCCTAACATCTATAAAACATCACCGTTTTCTTTGTTGGACTCTCCTAGCTTATTTTTCTTGACCGTCCGATTTAAATCGGAGGGACCAAATATCCCCTAACCTAAATTCATCTGCTCTATATATTAGTCTAACCCTAGCCCTGTCCCATCCATCCATCAAATCCTCCCCGCCGCCGCCAGCCCACCTGGTCTCCTCCTCGTCTTCCCCACCGAGCCAACCACCATCCACCTCAGATCCACCCCCTCCAAACGTAGCCTCCGACCAACTCCCGCGATTTCCGCGCCACTCAAATCACCAGCAAGCCGCAGCCTCCTCCTTCCCGCGCCTGCAACCGGCTCCTTACCCCAAGTGTCCCCGCTTTCCGTGTGCGTCCCGCACCAAGGAGAGGAGCTCCTCGAGCCCCTCGGCTCCAGCGCCTGGCCTCGACTACAGCCGCCCTGCCGGTGAGCTGCACCACAGATGAGCCCCGCGCCGCCCCTTCCTTCCTTTCCTGCTTCTCTCTTCTCCCTCTCACATCTCTCGCTCTCTGCAACAGGAACATCATAGAGCCCCGCAGCAGACGCTCGCCGTTGCCGCTGCTCGCCTCGCTGTCCAATCGCCGGGTCCTGCTTCACCGCCTGTTGTTCTAGGTCCTGCCGGCCTCATCTTCCCCCACCGCCTGCCGGAGTCACCCGAGCGCCGCCGCGCCCAAGCTCCACTGTCCAAGTCCGCCGCCCCGTGCCCATGTCGCCACTGCCGTTGACCTGCTCTGTCCGGTGACCTCCGAGTAGCACCACCCGTCGGGTCTGCTCGAGCTCGCCGCCCCTGCGCTTCCAGTCCCTCTCGCCGGAGCCCCAAGTCCAGCGGCGCCTCGCCCTGCCTTGCAGCGAGCCCCTGCGCGCGTTGACCACCTGCAGCTCGTCTCGAGGACCAGCGCCAAGTCGCCCGCGCGAGGCCTCTTCCTCTG
This sequence comes from Triticum aestivum, assembly GCF_018294505.1. Lineage (NCBI taxonomy): Eukaryota > Viridiplantae > Streptophyta > Magnoliopsida > Poales > Poaceae > Triticum > Triticum aestivum. The sequence goes on along the minus strand of NC_057814.1, from coordinate 309,366,484 downwards.
CTCCCGTCGCAGCCTAGATCTGCGCCGCTCGGGCCTCCTCCTCTCCAGCTGGGCTTGGCCCAGGGTGAGCAGCACCCGCCCCTCTCCTGTGCACCATTGGGCCAGCCAGATTCGGCCCGTAGTGTTTTTTTCGCTGCTGCGAATTTGTCTAATTATCCAAAAACTGCATATTTACAGATTGACCCTCCATGTTCATGCATTTAATATCTCACAAACAATGCATCGGATTAAAACAACTTATATATGCAAAATGCTTAGCATTTTATCTAGTTTCACATTATGCCACTTTCATCCATGTTTAAAATGTTTAAATTGCTGTTTGGTTAAATTTGCTCAAATGCCATGTTAAAATGATTTATTTCATAACTAAATAACCGTAGCTCGGATTTTAATAAACTTTATATGTAAATGCGGTAGAAAAATTCCTAGTTTAACATGGTGTACTTTATTTTGCTGTTTAACAACATTAAAATTTTGTTTATGGCAGAACAGTACCAAATCAAAAATATGCATATCAGGATTTTCCGGAATTGTTATTTGTTGTTCCGGCCTCATTTAAACTTGCCTAAATAGTTAGTTTACTTATGCTTCACCTCTTGCCATGTTAACCAACATTTAATCTTTTCTTGTTCATAACCGAGAGAGAACTAAATAATCGTATGTGGTGTTTCGTCAATATGCAACTCGTTGCATATTGAGCTCCACTTAATTTGTAGTGTTGTTTGTTGCACTTTGCCATGCCATGCTCATTAAACCAGACATGCATCATACTTGTTTGTGCATCATGCCATGTGTATGTGGTGGTTGTTTACTATGTAGTTTGTTTCTTTCCGGGTTGCGTCTCTCATTAGCTTCGGTTTCGTTCCGGAGTTGTGAGGATTCGTTCCACTACATCCTTTTGTCTTCTTCATGGACTCGTTCTTCTTCCTAGCGGGATTTCAGGCAAGATGACCATACCCTCGAAATCACTTCTATCTTTGCTTGCTAGTTGTTCGCTCTATTGCTATGCTGCGCTACCTACCACTTGTTTATCATGCCTCCCATATTGCCATGTCAAGCCTCTAACCCACCTTTCCTAGCAAACCGTTGTTTGGCTATGTTACTGCTTTGCTCAGCCCCTCTTATAGCGTTGCTAGTTGTAGGTGAAGATGAAGTTTGTTCCTTGTTGGAACATGGATATGTTGGGATATCACAATATCTCTTATTTAATTAATGCATCTATATACTTGGTAAAGGGTGGAAGGCTCGGCCTTATGCCTGGTGTTTTGTTCCACTCTTGCCGCCCTAGTTTTCCGTCATACCGGTGTTATGTTCCTTGATTTTGCGTTCCTTACGCGGTTGGGTGATTTATGGGACCCCCTTGACAGTTCGCCTTGAATAAAACACCTCCAGCAAGGCCCAACCTTGGTTTTAACATTTGCCACCTAAGCCTTTTTCCCTTGGGTTCTGCAGACTCAAGGGTCATCTTTATTTTAACCCCCCCGGGCCAGTGCTCCTTCGAGTGTTGGTCCGAACCGAGCCGCCTGCGGGGCCACCTCGGGGAAACTTGAAGTCTGGTTTTACTCATAGCCTGTCTCATCCGGTGTGCCCTGAGAACGATATGTGTGCAGCTCCTATCGGGATTTGTCGGCACATCGGGCGGCTTTGTTGGTCTTGTTTTACCATTGTCGAAATGTCTTGTAAACCAGGATTCCGAGACTGATCGGGTCTTCCCGGGAGAAGGAATATCCTTCGTTGACCGTGAGAGCTTATAATGGGCTAAGTTGGGACACCCCTGCAGGGTATAAACTTTCGAAAGCCGTGCTCGCGGTTATGTGGCAGATGGGAATTTGTTAATGTCCGGTTGTAGAGAACTTGACACTTGACTTAATTAAAACGCATCAACCGCGTGTGTAGCCGTGATGGTCTCTTTTCGGTGGAGTCCGGGAAGAGAACACGGCTTTTGGGTTATGTTTGACGTAAGTAGGAGTTCAGGATCACTTCTTGATCATTACTAGTTGAGGACCGTTTCGTTGCTCCTCTTCTCTCTCTTATTTGCATATGTTGGCCACCATATATGCTTAGTGCTTGCTGCAGCTCCACCTCACTACCCTTTCCTACCCATAAGCTTAAATAGTCTTGATATCGCGGGTGTGAGATTGCTGAGTCCTCGTGACTCACAGATTCTACCAAAACAGTTGCAGGTGACGACGATACCAGTGCAGGTGATGCAACCGAGCTCAAGTGGGAGTTCGATGAGGACCTTGGTCGTTACTATGTTTCGTTTCCTGATGATCAGTAGTGGAGCCCAGTTGGGACGATCAGGGATCTAACAGTTGGGTTATCTTCTTTTCTTTTGGCTTTGACCATAGGCGGTCTATGTGTGTACTCTGATTGATGTATGATTTATTTATGTATTGTCTGAAGTGGTGATTGTAAGCCAACTCTCTTTATCCCATTCTTGTTCATTACATGGGATTGTGTGAAGATGACCCTTCTTGCGACAATACCTACAATGCGGTTATGCCTCTAAGTCGTGCCTCGACACGTGGGAGATATAGCCGCATCGTGGGTGTTACAAGTTGGTATCAGAGCCATCCCCGACTTAGGAGCCCCCTGCTTGATCGAATCGCTGGCGTTGTTGAGTCTAGAAAAAAATGTTTTGAGTATTAGGATTATATATATCGGAGAGTAGGATTCTTTTTACTCCTCAGTCCCTTCGTCGCTCTGGTGAGGCCTCCTGACGTAGAAGTTTGGACTTTTCTCTCCTCAAATTTCACTAAAAAAATTTTGGATCACGCGGGTATCTTGGAATCGTTCGAAAGGTTTTGTGACGAGAACATTGTTCTTGGTGCCTCCTGACATTTAGGGGTTGTGGCAGTGTCCCGGGGAGTTGAGCTCCGAGGTGTTGTCGTCACAATTTTATCGTTGCAGTTCTGGAATACCTGAGTTCCGCCGACATCGAAAATCTCTTTTATGCAGTTGTTGGTGAGATCACCTCGACGCCACCCAGTACTGGGGCGGGAGTTCGGGAGTATTGCCATAACTCGTATAACGGATGCTTTTCGAAGGTTGAGGGAAACAATTTCCGAAGGTTTCTTGGTTATGTGTTGAAGGATGGATACAGCTGGATCTAGGTATTGTTAGTTTGGGTGAGATATATTGCGTCCCCTGTATCCCCAACACCAGATTGCATAACCAGAAAGTTTCGGGAGTTTATAAGTGGGAATGCAAGTAGCTCCTAGGATATCTTTCCGACGGATGCATGATATGAGATTGGGGTTCGACGTCTAGTGGTCCGCCTTTCCACGGTTGGTTTTACAGTGGTCTCGTAGTGTCTTAAAGAGTCCTTGGCTATGCCGACTCGGGGACGCTTCGTATGTCATGTGCACTGCCTTGTACATGATGGTGCTGTACGATCGAGCCCGTGTGGGCCCCACCACGAAAACTTCGGACGAAATCTCTATCATATGTTTGTTCCGGCTTATTCTGCAAGCCAATCCTTTGTTTTGTTTTGAGTTGTGGTATTCGAGTTGCTTCGAAGTCAAATGTGGATTCCATACCTTTTCTAAGTGGTGTTCTCATATTTCTATGTGGTTGCTAATCCTTTCGATCATCGAGGTTGTCATATTAATTCTTTTCAACCGGTGTGCTTCTCTTCAAGTGAATCTGATCATTTTCAACATCCGCAAGATCAACTCTAAATTTTCTCAACAGTGTTTTTTTTCATCCGTCCCAAGTTGCCTTTGTTTTTCCCGCCCTCCCACCCTTTTCCTTCAAGAAATCAGATGTCTTAACCAAGTATCCATTTTATTCATGTGAAGTCCCTTCATTCTTTTCAATCAATGTTCTTACCCGGTGGATCTCATGAAGATGTTCTTCAAGTTTATCATTCTTCATTGTTTTTCTTCTCCGGTGGACTAAATTCAAGCCTTCAATGTTGGTCACATTCCTTTCCTTGTTTCAAATGTTTTTTTTTCATGCCGGTGTATCTCTTAATCATTCACCTCTCGCTTTCCATTTGTTTCGGTGTGCTGAAGATATCTCGGAAAATTCGTGTTATCATTCCTAGTTTGTTCAAGATATCTCGAGGTTGTTATCTCTTTCGAACCATTTAATTCTACCAGTGCAATCTCTCTTCTAAATCGTTCAACGGTGTATCTTCTGAGTGGGCCTAACCCACAGGTCTTTTCCCAGGATCTTACCTGACTCTTCTAATTTTTTTTCGGAGTTATTCTCAAATTCATTGCAAAGTTTGACGTAAGAATGAATTATCACCAGTCAAATGTCTTTCTCCAAGATCTTTCAAATTCTTTCATCGTTGGTTCAACCTTCTATTCTTCATTCCGGAGTGCCAACAATTCATGGTGGTGTTTCTCATCGTCATTCTCAACATTTGAAGACCGAAGAAGTGTTTCTCTTAAATCTTGCTCCATTCTCTTCAAGATTCATGGTTCTAACTTGTTGCCATCCTCTCAAATTGTTTCCAATCGCGCAATTCTTTTCTTACCCATCCGGAGCATTTCAGAGTTGTTTTCATTTCTTGATCATCCAAAGGCCATCATTTCAGAAGATTTCTTCGTTCTAAGTTTTCAGCTTCATTCTCCAATTATTCTAAATTGATGTCTCTTCGTTCATCTCCATATTCTCCCGGTGCATCGTTCAAGTATCCTCTAGTCAGCTCGTGATCTATTCGTTCTCATGTATCTAAATTCCCTCGAGTATTTTCGCGCGTTCTTTAATTCTTACAGTGTTTCGTCCTCTTTTCTTCAATTGTTTTCAATTCTCGCGGTGGTTCGTTCAAGATTTCTCTTCCTTCGTTATCATATCAATTTATTCGTTGTTTCAATCCTACCGGTGGTTCGATCAAGACCTTCCCAAGTTTGCGCAATATCTATCTTAATCCTTTCGAATAAGTAGTATGCAAAATCCGTTGCTTGTCATCAATCTAAATTGGTGAAGGATAAGCATAATGTAATTCTTATTCTTGTTTCATCCAAGTGATTAATTCCTTATTCCGGAGATTCATCAAAATTCTTGATCTCATTTGTTCATTTTTCTTTCCGGATCTCCAAGTTATTTCAATTATATCATTTCAAAGCTCCACCCAAATCATTGCAAGGCTTCACCTTGTGTTGTCAACTTCTCTTTCTTTCTATCATCCTTTTGTTTACCGGAGTTCTTCATGGAGGCTCTACATGGTGCTTCGTCAAGGATTCCTTTCATTTTTCAATTGTTCTTCAAGATTTCTCTCAGAGTTAAGATCCGCCAAGCTATACTCTAAAATAAACATGGTGTTCAACACACGTTTTGTTTTGGGGAGTTCAAGTATTCTTCATCTTGCATTCTGAAGTGCAATTCTTCCTACCTTATCTTTTGAGATGGTAATATATCATTCTTGACAATTTCTTTTCGTGCTTCATGATTCACATGTTGTCAAGAATGAGGTATTTTAAATCCTTTAACCTCTTTGTTGGAGTTATCTTGTGTCATATTTCACCTAAAGCCTTCCCTAAGGAATGTTGCTATTATGGTGCTTATCAATGATCCAAGTTTTCTCATATCCTCTTGGTGAAAGAAGTTTTTCATCTCGTTGGTGTTATCAATTATATTAGTTGTTTCCGTAGTGGCAGAATTTCGCCTCTATCTTGAGAAGTTTTCCATAAGCCCACTACGAGCTTATTCGTTTCTTTGTTGGTTTTTACAACAACTCCGTTCTAACCTTCTTGGAAGGGTGCTTTCCAAGATCATTTGTGGCAGAAGTTGGCATTTTCTTCTCCATTCCTTTATTCCAATGATCTATCTTATATTTTCTTCCGGAGGCATGGTGATGTTGCTATCTTCACTCATCACCTCGTTTTGTGAGGATCGTATTCTTTTCATGCTTATCCATTTAACCGGAGTGTTGTGTCATCTCTTGAAGTTCTTTTCATCTTATCAAGTTTTTCCTTCTTCTTTCAGTTGGAGTGCTGCCCAAATTATATCAATCTTATTCCTTCTCTATCTAGTTTTAACCGGAGTCTCATCCAAGTGCTTTCATTTCGCCAAGTTCAAATTCTATTCTTTTGATTTCCAACCGGAGCGTTATCGTAATTGATCATTATCGTTCCTTGTACATCTCGTTTCAACCGGAGTGCTCGCATGTACTTCTCATCCATTGTTCTCGTCATTCATAGCTTTGCAAACTACAAAGTTCACATGGTGTTCCTTGTTTCTCTTTTCTACCAGAGTCTTCTCAATTTTGTTCAACTCTGTCGTATTCTTCTTTCAAGTTTTCAACCTCTCAAGGTTCTTTGGTTTCACTCGTTTGTCAAAGAAGCAACTTGTTTTACCTGTTCCTCTTCCGTTTATCTCCGGTGCGATCCTAGATCTCGGGACGAGATCCTCTTGTAGTGGTGGAGTGTTGTAACGCCCCGAGACCGACGCTCCAGACGCCTTCCATATTTTTTCGTTATCGTTGTGTGTTTTATTTGTTTGTTGCATTCATCATCGCATCATCCGCATTGCATCGGCACTTGTTGTCGTCATTGTTTTTAAAACTTGCATCCGCTCATAGTTGCCGCGTTCCCCCTTGCTATCGTTGACCGTTTCGAGACCAACCACACTTGCAACGTTGCTCCTCGTTTTCTCTCTTGTCTTCTCCGGGGCCTTTTGTCAGATACTTTGTCTTTGTCGACCCCTCTCAGACCACCCCTCGCGCGCGCCCGAAAATTGTCCCGAACTCGACCCGGGTTGTTGTTACCGATGGGTCCGGATCATCCCCTAACATCTATAAAACATCACCGTTTTCTTTGTTGGACTCTCCTAGCTTATTTTTCTTGACCGTCTGATTTAAATCAGAGGGACCAAATATCCCCTAACCTAAATTCATCTGCTATATATATTATTCTAACCCTAGCCCTGTCCCATCCATCCATCAAATCCCCCCCGCCGCCGCCAGCCCACCTGGTCTCCTCCTCGTCTTCCCCACCGAGCCAACCACCATCCACCTCAGATCCACCCCTCCAAACGTAGCCTCCGACCAACTCCCGTGATTTCCGCGCCACCCAAATCACCAGCAAGCCGCAGCCTCCTCCTTCCCGCGCCTGCAACCGGCTCCTTACCCCAAGTGTCCCCGCTTTCCGTGCGCGTCCCGCACCAAGGAGAGGAGCTCCTCGAGCCCCTCGGCTCCAGCGCCTGGCCTCGACTACAGCCGCCCTGCCGGTGAGCTGCACCACAGATGAGCCCCGCGCCGCCCCTTCCTTCCTTTCCTGCTTCTCTCTTCTCCCTCTCACATCTCTCGCTCTCTGCAACAGGAACATCATGGAGCCCCGCAGCAGACGCTCGCCGTTGCCGCTGCTCGCCCCGCTGTCCAATCGCCGGGTCCTGCTTCACCGCCTGTTGTTCTGGGTCCTGCCGGCCTCATCTTCCCCCACCGCCTGCCGGAGTCACCTGAGCGCCGCCGCGCCCAAGCTCCACCGTCCAAGTCCGCCGCCCCGTGCCCATGTCGCCACTGCCGTTGACCTGCTCTGTCCGGTGACCTCCGAGCAGCACCACCCGTCGGGTATGCTCGAGCTCGCCGCCCCTGCGCTTCAAGTCCCTCTCACCGGAGCCCCAAGTCCAGCGCCACCTCGCCCTGCCTTGCAGCGAGCCCCTGCGCGCGTTGACCACCTGCAGCTCGTCTCGAGGACCAGCGCCAAGTCGCCCGCGCCAGGCCTCCTCGTCTGCTCCCGTCGCAGCCTAGATCTGCGCCGCTCGGGCCTCCTCCTCTCCAGCTGGGCTTGGCCCAGGGTGAGCAGCACCCGCCCCTCTCCTGTGCACCATTGGGCCAGCCAGATTCGGCCCGTAGTGTTTTTTTTCGCTGCTGCGAATTTGTCTAATTATCCAAAAACTGCATATTTACAGATTGACCCTCCATGTTCATGCATTTAATATCTCACAAACCATGCATCGGATTAAAACAACTTATATATGCAAAATGGTTAGCATTTTATCTAGTTTCACATTATGCCACTTTCATCCATGTTTAAAATGTTTAAATTGCTGTTTGGTTAAATTTGCTCAAATGCCATGTTAAAATGATTTATTTCATAACTAAATAACCGTAGCTCGGATTTTAATAAACTTTATATGTAAATGGGGTAGAAAAATGCCTAGTTTAACATGGTGTACTTTATTTGCTGTTTAACAACATTAAAATTTTGTTTATGGCAGAACAGTACCAAATCAAAAATATGCATATGAGGATTTTCCGGAATTGTTATTTGTTGTTCCGACCTCATTTAAACTTGCCTAAATAGTTAGTTTACTTATGCTTCACCTCCTGCCATGTTAACCAACATTTAATCTTGTCTTTTTCATAACCGAGAGAGAACTAAATAATCGTATGTGGTGTTTCGTCAATATGCAACTCGTTGCATATTGAGCTCCACTTAATTTGTAGTGTTGTTTGTTGCACTTTGCCATGCCATGCTCATTAAACCGGACATGCATCATACTTGTTTGTGCATCATGCCATGTGTATGTGGTGGTTGTTTACTATGTTGTTTGTTTCTTTCCGGGTTGCCTCTCTCATTAGCTTCGGTTTCGTTCCGGAGTTGCGACGATTCGTTCGACTACGTCCTTTTGTCTTCTTCATGGACTCGTTCTTCTTCCTAGCGGGATTTCAGGCAAGATGACCATACCCTCGAAATCACTTCTATCTTTGCTTGCTAGTTGTTCGCTCTATTGCTATGCTGCGCTACCTACCACTTGTTTATCATGCCTCCCATATTGCCATGTCAAGCCTCTAACCCACCTTTCCTAGCAAACCGTTGTTTGGCTATGTTACCGCTTTGCTCAGCCCCTCTTATAGCGTTGCTAGTTGCAGGTGAAGATGAAGTTTGTTCCTTGTTGGAACATGGATATGTTGGGATATCACAATATCTCTTATTTAATTAATGCATCTATATACTTGGTAAAGGGTGGAAGGCTCGGCCTTATGCCTGGTGTTTTGTTCCACTCTTGCCGCCCTAGTTTTCCATCATACCGGTGTTATGTTCCTTGATTTTGCGTTCCTTACGCGGTTGGGTGATTTATGGGACCCCCTTGACAGTTCGCCATGAATAAAACTCCTCCAGCAAGGCCCAACCTTGGTTTTAACATTTGCCACCTAAGCCTTTTTCCCTTGGGTTCTGCAGACTCAAGGGTCATCTTTATTTTAACCCCCCGGGGCCAGTGCTCCTTCGAGTGTTGGTCCGAACTGAGCCGCCTGCGGGGCCACCTCGGGGAAACTCGTAAGTCTGGTTTTACTCATAGCCTGTCTCATCCGGTGTGCCCTGAGAACGAGATATGTGCAGCTCCTATCGGGATTTGTCGGCACATCGGGCGGCTTTGCTGGTCTTGTTTTACCATTGTCGAAATGACTTGTAAACCGGGATTCCGACACTGATCGGGTCTTCCCGGGAGAAGGAATATCCTTCGTTGACCGTGAGAGCTTATAATGGGCTAAGTTGGGACACCCCTACAGGGTATAAACTTTCGAAAGCCGTGCCCGCGGTTATGTGGCAGATGGGAATTTGTTAATGTCCGGTTGTAGAGAACTTGACACTTGACTTAATTAAAATGCATCAACCGCATGTGTAGCCGTGATGGTCTCTTTTCGGTGGAGTCCGGGAAGAGAACACGGCTTTTGGGTTATGTTTGACGTAAGTAGGAGCTCAGGATCACTTGTTGATCATTACTAGTCGACGACCGTTCCGTTGCTCCTCTTCTCGCTCTTATTTGCGTATGTTAGCCACCATATATGCTTAGTGCTTGCTGCAGCTCCACGTCACTACCCTTTCCTACCCGTAAGCTTAAATAGTCTTGATCTCGCGGGTGTGAGATTGCTGAGTCCTCGTGACTCACAGATTCTACCAAAACAGTTGCAGGTGCCGACGATACCAGTGCAGGAGATGCAACCGAGCTCAAGTGGGAGTTCGACGAGGACCTTGGTCGTTACTATGTTTCGTTTCCTAATGATCAGTAGTGGAGCCCAGTTGGGACGATCAGGGATCTAACAGTTGGGTTATCTTCTTTTCTTTTGGCTTTGACCGTAGTCGGTCTATGTGTGTACTTTGATCGATGTATGATTTATTTATGTATTGTCTGAAGTGGCGATTGTAAGCCAACTCTCTTTATCCCATTCTTGTTCATTACATGGGATTGTGTGAAGATGACCCTTCTTGCAACAATACCTACAATGCGGTTATGCCTCTAAGTCATGCCTCGACACGTGGGAGATATAGCCGCATCGTGGATGTTACACGGACGTGCAACCGTTCATAGTCAAACCTAGCGCATCCGGGTCAAGTACTTGGCGAGTCCGCACGTAGAGGTACTTGGCGAAAAATCCTGGAGACGATGTGTCCGTGTACGGTTCTTGGCGGAGTTCTTGCTGGCCCAAAAGAAGCAAGACAGGAGGCCGGCGGCAGGGACTTGGCGCTGGTCGATGCGGGTGAGCGGAGGCGCGTCCTCCTCCCCGCTCGAACGAAGCAGAGGCGGGGCAGGGGGCTTGGACATGTAGAGGCGCTGGAGGTGACGACCTCCTGGTCGAGCAGAGGGCTCGGGCGCGGAACTTGAGGTGACGAAGGCGAAGGTGAACCGACAAGGCGGGCGGCAGCGGCTTGCTCGCCAGCACGGCTGGAGGTGGAGGTCACCAGTGCTGGCGCATGGTGAGGTGAGGAGGAGGCGAGATGGCGCCGCAGCAGCCTGGTTCTGCGGTGGCTGGCGGTGGATGCAGGCGACGAGGAGGAGGCAGAGGGGACGGGACGAGGGCGCGGCTGCTGATGGATGGGGGCGCGACGGCGGCGAGGAGGCCGACGGGGCTCAGGCCTGGAACTGCTGCTGGTGGCGCTCGTGGCCATGGGATGCGGAAGCCGAGGTCGATGGCGAGGCGCGGGGGAGGTCCGGGCGCGGTGTCAGCGAGAGGGTGCAGCAGCAACTGCTGCTGCCCGCGGTGAGGTCGAGGCAGGTTGGTGGCGACGAGGAGAAGCAGGAGGAGAGGCGGCGTGGGAGGAGTCTTGTTTGTCGCCGGCGGCGAGAACGAAGCCGTGCGCGGGGCGCCACTCCTTTGCGCGTGGGGCGACGCAGAGGCACAGAGGGGATGAGGAGATCGGGCGCGGGCGCATGGTTGAGTGGCGGCGCCAAGGGAGCGAGAGGGAGAGGGAGATGGGATCGATCGGGAGAGATGAAGGGGATCGAACCAGGGGTGCTAGGGCTTCGGAAGGAGGCTGAGGCTGGGCCTAACGGGCTGCGGCTACAGGAGGCCCAAGTGGCCGGCTGGGGTGCACTGGGGGTCTCTCTCTTCTCTCTCCCTAATTTTCTTTGGCAGAAAAGAATTAGAGAAAAGAAAAACAAAGAGAGGGTTAGAGAAAGAATTTGCGCATGCGGTTAATTTTCCCGGGCTCATAAAAATGCGCTTGATCTAGAAAAATAGAATTGGCAAGATTGAAAGATATAAATTCAAATGCATTTGAATTTAATTCAATTGGTTTGAACAAGGAGTATGAATCCGAAGTTTCCAAAATGTTGAACATTTAGGAAGAGCCTCGATAAAACGATAAAAGAATATGAGGACAAGTCGGAGACCAAGAATTGAGATAACAAAGGCATTGGGATTTATTGCAAGTGTGTCAAAGGTCATTCCACATCAATGGAATATTTTATAATAGCTCCCTAATATTGGGAGGATAAGTTATAAAGAGAAGTCACCATGTGAATTCCTTCGATTTAAATAGATCAACGATCTATGCAATTTATTTGAGTTTTAAAACGGTTGCAAAATGACATGATGCAATGATAAATGCGACAAACAAAACAAATCACACGAGAAACTCGGAAAACATGGAAGGCGTCTGGAGCGTCAGTCCTCGGGCATCACAACTCTCCTCCACTTACAAGAGATCTCGTCCCGAGATCTAGGATGGCACCGGGGAGAAACGGGAGAGGAACAGGTAAAACAAGTTGCTTCTTTGACAAACGAGTGAAACCAATGAACCTTGAGAGGTTGAATACTTGAAAGAAGAATACGACAGAGTTGAACAAAATTGAGAAGACTCCGGTAGAAAAGAGAAACAAGGAACACCATGTGAACCTTGGAGCTTGCAAAACTATGAATGACGAGCAAAATGGACAAGAAGGAATTGAAACCAGTCTGGTTGAAATGAGATAAACAAGGAGCAAGGGAGAACAAATTCGAACAACACTTCGGTTGAAAAGAGATGCAAGACTTGATAAGATGAAAAGAACTTGAAAATAAAACACAACAAACCGGTTAAATGGATAAGCAAGGAAAGAACATGATCTTCACAATTCGAGATGATGAGCGAAGAGAGCAACATCACATTGCCTTCGGGACAAATGAAAGAGTGGAATCAAGAGAACAGAGAAGAGAACAACAACTTCTATCATAATTGAATTTGAAAGAGCCTCCTTAAAAGAAGGATTGAACGGAGTTGTTGGAAAACCAACAACAAAAAGAATAAGCTTGTAGTGGACTTATGGAAACATCTCAACATTATGAGGTGACAAACGACCACTAAAGGAAGCCATTGATTTGAGTGAGAGCACCAAGGCGATGAAAAACTTCTTTCACCAAGAGGATAGGAGAAAACTTGGATCATTGATAAGCACCATAATAGCAACATTCCTTAGGGAAGGCTTTAGGTGAAACATGACACAAGATAAATCCAACGAAGAGATTGGTGGATTTAAAATATCTCATTCTTGACAACATGTCAATCATGAAACGCGAACTCACATTGTCAAGAATGACATAACACCACCTCAAATGACAAGGTAGAACGAATTGCACTTTGGAATGCAGGAAGAAGAATATTTGAGCTCTTCCAACAAGGATCTTGAGAACACTTCGAGAATGAAATCTTGAAGAGCAATTGAAGAATGAAAAGAATCCTTGACGAACCATCATGTAGAGCCTCCATGAAGAACTCCGGTAATAAAAGGATGATAGGAAGAAAGAGAAGTTGAAAACACAAGGTGAAGCCTTGCAGTGATAAGATGAAGCTTTGAAATGATATAACCGAGAAAACTTGGAACTCCGGAAAGAAACATGAACAAATGAAATCAAGAATTTTGATGAACCTCCCGAATAAGGAATTGAATTTACTCGATGAGACAAGAATAGGAATTACATTATGCTCATCCTTCACCAATTAAATTGATGACAAGCAATGGATTTGGCATACTACTTATTCTCGTAGAAAGGATTAAGATAGATATGGTGCAAACTTGAGAAGATCTTCAACGAACCACCGGTAGGATTGAAAACAATGAATAAATTAATATGAGAACATAGGAAGAGGAATCTTGAACAAACCGCCGTAAGAATTGAAAATGAAAGTGGCAAAAGCACAATACACCGGGAAAAATTGGAAAATGAAAGAAGATACTTGAGGGGATTTAGATACATGTGAACCAATAGATCACGAGCTGATTAGAGAATATTTGAATGATGCACCGGTAAGATTTGGAGAACGAGAGGTGAAAGCTGGAATGAGTAATTCTGAGATGATGAGTTCCAAAGAATCAAACTGAAAAGACTCCTGAATTGCTCCGGATGGGTGAAAAGAATTCTCGCAGTCAAAAACAATTATGAGAGGATGGCAACAAGTTAGAACCATGAATCTTCAAGAGAATGGACAAGATTTAAGGGAAACTCTTCTCCGGTCTTCAAAATCCGAGAATGATGACGAGAAACCACCATGAATTGTTGAGATACTCCGGGATGAAAATTAGAAAAGTCAGATAAGATCCTGGGAAAAGACCTGTGGGTTAGGGCCCACTCAAAAGATACACCGTTGAATGATTAAAAGAAAGATTGCGCCGGTTGAATTAAATGGCTCAAAAGAGATAACAACCTCGAGATAGCTTGAACGGATTGGGAATGGAAATGCGAATCTTCTGTGATATCTTCGACACTCTGGATATGAATAGAGAAAGGTGAGAAATTAAGAGGTGCACCGGCATGGGAAAACATTTGAAACAAGGAAAAATGATATGATCAACACCGAAAGCTTGCATTGAAACCACCGAGGAAGATAAGAGAACAAAGAATGATAAACTTGAAGCTTCATTAGTATCTTCATGGGAAATCACCGGATAAGAACTTTGAAAGAAAAGAATGAAGAGACTTCGCATCAGCAAAAAGGATACTTGATTAAGAAATCTGAGTCCTTGAAGAAAAGGGTGGGAGGGCGGGAAAACAAAGGCACCTTGGGATGAATGAAACAGACATCATTGAGAGAACTTACAATTGATCTTGCAGATGGGGAGAATGGTGAGATCATCTTGAAGAGAAGCGAACCGGTTAGAAATAGAATTGGGATGGCACTCTTGATGACCAAGAAGGATTAACACTCCCATAGAAACATGAGAACACCACTTGGAAAAGGTATGGAATCAACACTTGACATTGAAGCAACTCGAATACCACAACTCAAAACAAAACAAAGGATTGGCTTGCAGAATAAGCCGGAACAAACATATGATAGAGATTTCGTCCGAAGTTTTCGTGGTGGCGCCCACACGGGCTCGATTGTACAGCACCATCATGTACAAGGCAGTGCACATGACATACGAAGCGTCCCCGAGTCAGCATAGCCAAGGACTCTTTAAAACACTACGAGACCAGTGTAAAAGCAACCGTGGATAGGCGGACCACTAGACGTCGAACCCCAATCTCATATCATGCATCTATCGGAAAGATATCCTAGGAGCTACTTGAATTCCCACTTATAAACTCCCGAAACTTTCTGGTTATGCAGTCAGGTGTTGGGGATACAGGGGAAGCAATATATCTCACCCAAACTAACAATACCTAGATCCAGCTGTATCCATCCTTCAACACATAACCAAGAAACCTTCAGAAATCATTTACCTCAACCTTCGAAAAGCATCCGTTATATGAGTTATGGCAATACTCCCGAACTCCCGCCCCAGTACTAGGTGGCGTCGAGGTGATCTCACCAACAACTGCATAAAAGAGATTTTCGATGTCGGCAAAACTCAGGTATTCCAGAACTGCAACGATAAAATTGTGACGACAACACCTCGGAGCTCAACTCCCCGGGACACTGCCACAACCCCTAAATGTCAGGAGGCACCAAGAACAATGTTCTCGTCACAAAACCATCAGAACGATTCCAAGAAACCCGCATGATCCTAAATTTTTTTTAGTGAAATTTGAGGAGAGGAGAGTCAAAATTTCTACGTCAGGGGGCCTCACCAGAGCAACGAAGGGACTGAGGAGTAAAAAGAATCCTACTCTCCGATATATATAATCCTAAGACTCAAAACTTTTTTTCTAGACTCAACAACGCCAGCGGTTCGATCAAGCAGGGGGCTCCTAAGTCAGGGATGGCTCTGATTACCAGCTTGTAACGCCCATTTTGCGGCTATATCTCCCACGTGTCGAGGCACGACTTGGAGGCATAACCGCATGGTGGTTTTGTCGCAAGAAGGGTCATACACAATCCCATGTAATGAACAAGAATGGGATAAAGAGTTGGCTTACAGTCGCCACTTCACACAATACATAAATTAAACATACATCTTTCAGAGTACAATCAAGGTCCGACTACGGAACCAAAATGGAAGAAGACAACCCCAATTGCTAGATCCCCGATCGTCCCAACTGGGCACCACTACTGATCATCAGGAAACGAAACATAGTAACGACCAAGGTCCTCGTCAAACTCCCACTTGAGCTCGATTGCATCATCTGCACTGGTATCATCGGCGCCTACAACTGTTTTGGTAGAATCTGTGAGTCACGAGGACTTAGCAATCTCACACCCGCGAGATCAAGACTATTTAAGCTGATGGGTAGGAAAGGGGTAATGAGGTGGAGCTGCAGCAAGCACTAAGCAAATATGGTGGCTAACAAACGCAAATAAGAGCGAGGAGAGAAGCAACGCAACGGTCGTGAAGCTAGAAGTGATCAAGAAGTGATCCTGAAACTACTTACGCACAACCATAACACAAGAACCGTGTTCACTTCCCGGACTCTGGCGAGAAGAGACCATCACGGCTACACACGCGGTTGATGTATTTTAATTAAGTCAAGTCTCAAGTTCTCTACAATCGGACATTAACAAATTCCCATCTGCCACATAACCGCGGGCACGGCTTTCGAAAGTTTATACCCTACAGGGGCGTCCCAACTTAGCCCATCACAAGCCCTCACGGTCAACGAAGGATATTCCTTCTCCCGGGAAGACCCGATCAGGCTCGGAATCCCGGTTACAAGACATTTCGACAATGGTAAAACAAGACCAGCAAGACCAACCGACTGTGCCGACAAATCCCGATAGGAGCTGCACATATCTCGTTCTCAGGGCACACCGGATGAGCGAAGCGTACAGGTACCAACGTAACCCAAGTTGCCAAGGGACGGTCCCACACGGTGCTCTAGTTCGGACCAACACTTAGAGAAGCATTGGCCCGGGGGGGGTTAAAATAAAGATGACCCTCGGGTTGGCCGACCCAAGGGAAGGGTAAATAGGTTGTAAGGCAAATGTAAAACCAAGGTTGGGACTTGCTGGAGGAGTTTTATTCAAGGCGAACTGTCAAGGGTGTCCCATAAATCACCCAACCACGTTAGGGACGCAAATCCGGGAACATAATACCGATATGACGGAAACTAGGGCGACAAGAGTGGAACAAAACACCAGGCATAAGGCCGAGCCTTCCACCCTTTACCAAGTATATAGATGCATTAATAATATAAGAGATATTGTGATATCCCAACATATCAATGTTCCAACATGGAACCAACTTCATCTTCACCTGCAACTAGCAACGCTATAAGAGGGGCTGAGCAAAAGCGGTAACATAGCCAAACAACGGTTTGCTAGGAAAGGATGGTTAGAGGCTTGACATGGCAATATGGGAGGCATGATAAACAGGTGGTAGGTAGCGCAAACAGAGCGATAGAGCGAACAACTAGCAAGCAAAGATAGAAGTGATTTCGAGGGTAATGGTCATCTTGCCTGAGATCCCGCAAGGAAGAAGAAGGAGTCCATGAAGAAGACAAATGGACATAGTCGAATGAATCCTCACAACTCTGGAACGAAACCGAAGCTAACGAGAGAAGAAAATTGGAAAGAAGCAAACAACATGGTAAACAACCATCACATAAAAATGGCATGATGCACAAACAAGTATGATGCATGTCCGGTTTAAATGAGGCATGGCATGGCAAAGTGCAACAAACAATATGCAACGAGTTGCATATTGAAGAAACACCACATTCGAATTATTTAGTTCGCTCTCGTTTAGGTACACAACAATATTAAATGTTGTTAAACATGCAAGAGGTGAAGCATAATAAAACTATCTATTTAGGCAAGTTTAAATGAGGCCAGAATTAACAAACAACAATTCCAAAAAATCCCCACATGCATATAGCAATTTAAATGCAAACACAATTTTAAACATTTTAAATGTTGTTATCATGATGCGAGTGACATATGCAAGTTTTAAGCAATTTTATGAAAATGTTGACATCAGCATGTTACGAGGCATTTGTCGCCATGGCGGAAGGAAAAGGGTGCCACAGCGGTGAAACGGAAATGGTGCCACGGCAACATCCCGGTTCCGACAACTCATTGAGATATCGATGCAAAAGAAGCAAGTGCGCGGATGTGCGGAACATGCTAGAGATGGTGGGGTGATCCCTATCACTGGGTTCCCACATGTCGGTGGCATGGCAAACGAGGAGTAACGTGCAATGACAACTCAGAAACGGTGCAACCACGGGCATCTTACACATCACTCATGCATTCATTCCACGAATTTCGTCTCGGGGTTATACCTTTGAAGCGTGCCTTTTCGGAGCGGGTAGGGTTTGTAGTGGAAGTAGACGTTCTCGCGACGATAGTGGAAGTAGTGGTACTATCGGTCCTCGACGATAGTGGTACACATTTTTCTGTAGATGTTCGGGTCATCATGGAGGGACTTGCCGCATCGCCGGGCGTAGTCGTACACTTGGCCTTGTCCTATGCACGACAACGGTAGTGGAACTTGGCGCTTGAGGTTCGAATACGGGGTCAGACATGCAGCCGTTCATAGTCAAACTTGGCGCATCTGGGTCAAGTACTTGGCAAGTCCGCACGTAGAGGTACTTGGCGAAAAATCCTGGAGACGATGTGTCTACGTACGGTTCTTGGCGGAGTTCTTGCTGGTCCAAAAGAAGCAAGACAGGAGGCCGGCGGCAGGGACTTGGCGTTGGTCGATGCGGGCGAGCGGAGGCGCGTCCTCCTCCCCGCTCGAACAAAGCAGAGGCGGGGCAGGGGGCTTGGACATGTAGAGGCGCTGGAGGTGACGAGCTCCTGGTCGAGCAGAGGGCTCGAGCATGGAACTTGAGGTGACGAAGGCGAAGGGGAATGCGACGAGGCGGACGGCAGCGGCTTGCTCGCCGGCACGGCTGGAGGCGGAGGTCACCAGTGCCGGCGCATGGTGAGGTGAGGAGGAGGCGAGATGGCGCCGCAGCAGCCTGGTTCTGCGGTGGCTGGCGGTGGATGCAGGCGACGAGGAGGAGGCAGAGGGGACGGGACAAGGGCGCGGCTGCTGATGGAAGGGGGCACGACGGCGGCGAGGAGGCCGACGGGGCTCAGGCCTGGAACTGCTGCTGGTGGCGCTCGTGGCCATGGGATGCGGAAGCCGAGGTCGAAGGCGAGGCGCGGGGGAGGTTCGGGCGCGGCGTCAGCGAGAGGGTGCAGCAGCAACTGCTGCTGCCCGCGGTGAGGTCGAGGCGGGTTGCTGGCAACGAGGAGAAGCAGGAGGAGAGGCGGCTTGGGAGGAGTCTTGGTCGTCGCCGGCGGCGAGAATGAAGCCGTGCACGGGGCGCCACTCCTTTGCGCGTGGGGCGACGCAGAGGCACAGAGGGGGTGAGGAGATCGAGCGTGGGCGCGTGGTTGAGTGGCGGCGGCAAGGGAGCGAGAGGGAGAGGGAGATGGGATCGATCGGGAGAGATGAAGGGGATCGAACCAGGGGTGCTAGGGTTTCGGAAGGAGGCTAAGGCTGGGCCTAATGGGCTGCGGCTACAGGAGGCCCAAGTGGCCGGCTGGGGTGCGCTGGGGGTCTCTCTCTTCTCTCTCCCTAATTTTCATTGGCAGAAAAGAATTAGAGAAAAGAAAAAGAAAGAGAGGGTTAGAGAAAGAATTTGCGCATGCGGTTAATTTTCCCGGGCTCATAAAAATGCGCTTGATCTAGAAAAATAGAATTGGCAAGATTGAAAGATATAAATTCAAATGCATTTGAATTTAATTCAACTGGTTTGAACAAGGAGTATGAATCCGAAGTTTCCAAAATGTTGAACATTTAGGAAGAGCCTCGATAAAACGATAAAAGAATATGAGGACAAGTCGGAGACCAAGAATTGAGATAACAAAGGCATTGGGATTTATTGCAAGTGTGTCAAAGGTAATTCCACATCAATGGAATATTTTATAATAGCTCCCTAATATTGGGAGTATAAGTTATAAAGAGAAGTCACCATGTGAATTCCTTCGATTTAAATAGATCAACGATCTATGCAATTTATTTGAGTTTTAAAACGGTTGCAAAATGACATGATGCAATGATAAATGCGACAAACAAAACAAATCACACGAGAAACCCGGAAAACATGGAAGGCGTCTGGAGCGTCGGTCCTGGGGCGTCACATAATGATACCAAGCCTCATTATCAATGGCATATTTTCTAGTCTTCTTAAGCTTCAGGCGCATTCCATCCATCTTCAAGCGCATTGCATTCATCTTCATCTTGTGATCATCGACGACATCGGCAACATACAACTCCAATGTCATCTTCTCATCTAGGAGGTATGTGAACCAGAATTTGAAACCGACCCTCTTGTCGAGAAGTTAAATTTAGTTGAAAAAGAAAATGCTCTATGTCAACTTGATGGCCATAATTGTCATAAATGAGAAATGCAACAAATAGTTATGAAAGAGAATTTACCACATCTTAATCATAAAGCGGACGAGGGCCGACGGGGACGAACATCAAGACCATGGCACTATGTATAAGAAACAATAATAAAAAGTAAGAAAAATATACAAGTAACTATATAAATCATACAATCATACAAGTAACTATATAAATCAAGTACAACATAAAAAATTGAATACCTAGTCATAATCTGGTTCAGTAAATGCTTCGGGATCAATAAATGCATCATCATCATCACTATCAGTAATGACGTGCTCATCATCATCATTAATAAATGCATCATTATCATGTGAAAGGCCACCTCTACGTAATCTGTCAAGCATTGACAGGTCATCCGCAGCAGTAACCTCTTCTAGTTCAGGCTCTTCTTGTTCCGGCTGAGGGGTGTAGCGACCCGACCTCAGATGGTCAAGTCTCTGTGTATCTGTGCCATCCCTGGATCGGTATGCTGGCACACACATTACGTCAATGTATATATCAAAGTGCAATCACATGTATAAATAACGTAAAACTTATATACCTCATAATTCTCAGCGGAAACAATCAAACGGGTGTGGAGTCCCATCAACGCCATCGACAGGCTGAGTGTAGACTGTAACCCTGTACCGTACTCTTACTCGTCAGAAGAAAAGTATCTGCAACATGAGACGTTGCAGCCGTGTAGGTCAGTACATTGAATGTACCAGCAAGATCACAATAAGAGAAAGCAGATGATATAACTATTCTATATGCAATATTACTTTGTGGCTCTGTGTCTGAGTTTTTGTTTTGCATAAAAGCTAATTTTATTTTCCCTACAACAAAGGATAGTCCAAGAAATCTCTACTACAAAGCAGATACCTATACCTGACATGGTTCCGCCAACCGATGTCTCATAACCCAAATCATCATAAGTTGCCCACAATTAAGTTATCAGTCCGGTGTTGAGAGTTCCGATATAGATCCAAGTCCAGAGGCTCAAATTGTCCGTAATCGGAAACACGGCTAATCGATTAGGTTTTAACCCTCTGCAGAGGTTTGTACACTTTACCCGCAAGATTCGATCCCTCTTTTTACGTTCTCGCACTTTAGGGTGTTCGAGAACAAGATGACCGAAACATGGTCATCCGAAGAGTTCCTCTGACCACTGTCCGGTGCTCATCCAATCCTACCATAGTTCTACATCTGCTAGCACCGTCCCAGCCAGAGTCACAACTAAGGTCAACCAAGCCAGAGCCCATAGTGACTTGCGGTTGCACAGGTAAGCTTCCGGGCATGAAGTATTCTTCCGTCTCTTTGAGTCTGGGTGAAGCTTTCCGCAAGATGTCATGGCACTTCTCCATGCATCCTGGCCATCCACTGGTTGCTCCAGGGTGCCCGTCAACCGTCCTTCACCCAGTAGTGTGTTTTGAATTCTTGTCTCGAGTCGTCTTGAGGCCTTGAAGATGCAGTCCTTGCAGATTCCATCATGGAGTTGTTGTTATTGACGTAGAGTCCTCCTTCTTCACACCACTCTCGTGCACTCATACCAAACCCCATCTACTATAGCATAGCATTAAAACTATATAACGTCCCGGGCTTGGTAACAGGGAGATGGGTTCACTACAAAAAAAATACACTTCCGTGATGATACGTGTTTGTCACAGTAGGTCGCGTTTTTTGTCATGCATGTACATCCATGACAAATTTATGACAGAATCAAGATAGTCATACCTGTGCTGTCGTAGAAGTGTTCCATGACATTACCAAAATTATCATCACGGAAGTATCCACTTCCATGACGATAAATCGCGCGTCACAGAAGTACTTTCGTCAAGGGTGATCGACACGTGGCATCCACCGGGTTAAGCTATCGGTCGGGTTTTGGATCCGATAACCCGTTAATAGCCCCGACCAATGGGGTTTTTCCATGTGTAAAATCATCATTGGCTAGAGGAAACACGTGTCGGCTCATCGTTGGGATAGATGTCATCCACTCACTGGACAGAAGGCGCCTATGATACGTCGACACGTGGCACAGCCCAACAGTGGCCCATTCCTGTGAAAAGGCCAGCCCGTTTGACTTGGTCAAAAGCTGGCAAGCCGGCCCATGGAAAGCCTGTTAACGGCCTATTCGCATATAGCCCATTTACAGCCCGCTAACCCAAGGCCTGTTACGCCCTATCCGAATTAGGCCCAGTAGCGTCATCTGGGCCATCCAATATGATTCCAGCCCGTTTTCACTTCTGGCCCATGTATAGCCCATGATGTCTTTCGGCCCATATGAGGCCCTTTGTAACTCTTGGCCCATTAGCGGCCCGTGCTGAAACTGGCCCGTAATGAACAGTGTATTACTTTACACCCATTAACGGCCCGTGGTGAAACTGGCCCGTAATGAACAGTGTATCACTTTATACCCATTAACGACCCGTTATTCCGTTGGGCCGTTTCCAGCCCAAGTTAACTTTCGGCCTTCTGAGGGCCCATTTATTCTTGGGCTCATTTGCATCATTCGGTTACTTACGACCCGTTACTATGATTTTCTGCTTGTGGGCCCCCGTTGTTACAGTCGGCCCGTTTGTGGACCGTTAGTCTATTGGGCCATTTTCATAGCATCACCAAATACGGCCTATTAACGGCCCGTTATGGTCAGCCCATAAAACGTACGATTTCCATTAAAGGCCCATCTACGGCCCATTAAAGGCCCATACAAGACCCATAAATGAGTCGGCGGCCCATGGATCCTACGAGACATAGAAGGCCCATGGATCCTACGAGACGTAGAAGGCCCATGGATCCTACGAGACGTACAAGGCCCATGGATCCTACGAGACGTAGAAGGCCCATGGATCCTACGAGACGTAGAAGGCCCATGGATCCGCATGGATCCGACGGCCCGTGAAGGGCCATGGTCGGGCGAGTTGGCCCCCGTTTGAACGATATAGCTTATTCAAAGAATTATCTACTCAATACTATCACCTCTAAAAAGCATACACTATAAAACAAAGACATCAAGGCATAGAAAGGTAGAATAATCCTACACTATACAATAAAGAAATTATAGCCGATTATACCCACTGGGCATTATGGTTCGGCATAGGTGATAATAAAGCATACACAAACAGCAAATTACATACATAGGGCAAATACAGCTCATACATCATGGACGCGCATCAACTTAACTCCATTTGAACTATAATCTCTTCCGAAAATAGGATTGGCCGGATTCAGATAGCACAAATTTTAGTCTACAAATCTCCAATTCCTTCATGGTTACCTCAGTGTCTTGTTTCATTTTTTTGACTCTGGCATCTAATACCTGCATGTCCAGTCTCAACTTGTTGATTATACGTTGACAATCATGTACATGTTGTCTTGCCACCTCTAGTTGATGCTCGAGAACATCAGCACATTCCAATTCCAATCCATAATCATTCGGTAACGGCCATGCCGCACTGCTCGCAGATCTTTGTGTTGATGTCGCTTCATCCTGAAATGTTTCTGTAAGTACACATGACTAGGGCAAAAATATAGTTACAACAGTGAAGCGAACAAGACACTATTTTGTACTACATGGCAAAACAGGACTAACAATAATGTTACACGTCACTTTCAAAAAAATGTTACACGTCATGAAGCATAAGCAGGTGATATTTTAAAAATTATAAAAAGATAGTCTGTGCAGCCTGCATACAGAAATCCCTCTTAGCTCACCAGAGGAGCATGATGTTGGGGCCCAATCGAAAACATAGACAAGTTACAAATTTAGGCAGCACATTGTGTATAAGTAAGCAAGCAGTTGGACATTCTGTGCCTCAATTAAAGTCTTAGGGAGCATAATGAACAGCAGAGGGTTTCATACAAACATACTACAGCAGGCAAAACTATGCAATTATTAGCGTAGTATAAACTAGATTGTGAGCCTCATGCAATAATAGTTGGTTAATAGACTTCAAAGCTTCAGGCACACTTCGGCAGAGTAATTAAATGGTAAGGCCTTTAATTATGTCAACTAATAGTGATACAAGTACCGAACATCAGGCATGATTATTTGGGCATCTCATTAACTGAGGACAAATAAAGCAATTGAAAAGAGAAAATTAACTATGCCTGAAACAAACAAGGAATTGAACTGTTGAGTTGCATACAGTGACTTACCTTAGCAGGTTGAAGAGGCTCAACGCAGCTCCTACTTCTCTTGCAAGGCTCCTTCCTAACATCTTGTACTTGGAAATCCTCAATCTTATCTTCATTGCACCCCTCTGCAAGGTGACACAAACTAGTTACTCGTCTCCTTGGAAGATAAATATGCATACTTTCCAGTCTGTGAACACAAAAGGATGAGATTATAACAAAAGAACACCACATAATGAAACATGCCGCATCTCTTGCACTTGCACACAATGAAATGAGCATTTACTATGTCTGCACTATGTAAAAACTAGGCATACCTTCGAACTGGAACTCCAGGTACTCTTGGAGAGCCTACTGTAGTGTACAGCCAAACCTTTATGTCACCTATGAGTTAGACAAGGCCCCACTACAGCTGCCCTTAGTGTTTAAATTGTTGACAAGCTCTGTTAGAGTGTTAGGTCAAGAACAGCAAGTAATCAAAGCAAACAGTCCTAGTATGGTTGGTTGATGCAAACAAGCAATTGAACAGATGTGTGAGCAAATCTTACATATCAAGAAAAGAAGCAAAGAAGGAGGCTTAAAGACCATCACTTGACTGACCAGATTTAAGGGGCATTTAAACATCATGTGCAACGTATGAACTAACATAAACATTGCATATTCCAGATTCTACAATGGAATGCACATGTATTAGGTTATGCCATGTATGATGATGCCTAAATGTAAAGATAGCAGGCAGGAGTGATTCATCATTGCACGCGTAATTGAATTGCAGGTTAAGGGCCAGTTCGATTCCGCCTTTTCAGGGCATATTGTCAAAATAAGCCATAAAAGATGTAAAGAAGTCATTTTTGAGTTATGGGCTTGGGCTTAACTAATTTCGCTTTGGAGGGGGGTGTTTCGGGTAGAACCTCACTAAAAATTGAAGGGAAGGGGAATAGTGAAATGAATCTGTTGTCTGCCTATATTACACTCAAAATGCAACTGCTGACACCCGTGTCACACCCGACCCTCAAGTGAAAACAAACACACAAGCATTCACTGCCCTGCCCGCTTGCATCTCCTCTTCCCTTTCCCTTCACCTCGATCCCCTGCCTGCAGCACTAGGGTTCCTCCAGCGAGCCGTCGCCACTGGTCCCATCTGGCCTGGTCCTCGACGATGCTATGTCCAGCTAGGCTACATGGCCGGCGGGTAGGGGCAAATCTCCCTGGCTGCTCCTCCCTCTGGCGCCGCCCCTCATTCTCATGGTCTCCAGCAGCTGCTCCATTGTGGTTCGTCCAACGCACTACTCCGGCGGGCGCTGCACAACTACGGTTGATGCCACACTGCGGCAGAAGGCACCTTATTCCCCCTCCCCTCCTCCCAGGCCATGGCCTTGAGGTGCTGTTGAAGGATGAGCTCATCCAACAAGGTGAGGATCTCCTCTGATTTTTTGCCAAATTTTCATTCTGATCCACTATACGATGAATTGCTATGAGCTCCTTCTGCTGCTGCTATATGATGCATTGATATGAGCTGCTCCTGCTGCTGCTATATGATGAATTGCTATGTGCTGTTGCTGCTGTATGATGAGTTGCTATGAGCTGCTGCTGCTATATGATGAATTGCTATGAGTTGCTGCTGCTGCTATATGATGAGTTGCTACAAGCTGCTCCTGCTGCTGCTATATGATGAATTGCTATGAGCTACTCCTGCTGCTGCTATATGATGAATTGCTATGAGCTGCTGCTGGTATATGATGAATTGCAGACTGCTACTGTTGTATGATGAGTTGCTATGAGCTGCTGTTGCTGCTATATGATGCTTTCAAGTGGTGCTGCTATACGATAATAACCAGCCACTTGGACCATCGAATTTCAATAAATAATTGTTCTTCATTTAAATGTGGGTCATGCGTTCTTCGTTTAAATTAGGCAATGGGATCTCTATGGAAAACATTGACCAAAGTAGATTGTGCCAAGTAGATGGTATCTTTGTATTTGCATTTTGAGAAAATACTGATGGTCTATTTTCCTATCATATTAATTATTGCACTGGGTTCAATTTGTGATGTTTGCAAGTCAAATTAATTTCCATATGGGCAGAAAAATGAAAAAATATAATGCAATCTAGACTTTCCACTGATCATACCAAAGATAAGCTGAAAACGCAATGAAAAGAACTGGTTGGCTTATTACATGGAGCTTATATTCACAGGTGCTTATTTTCTTAGGATAACTCGTAATAACTGTCCCTAAGAAACTTGGCTAATAGAACTGGCATACAAATAACATGTCACGATGATTGCAATGGAGGAGTGACGTACCATAGCACACTGTATAGGCTCACCGCTGCCTCTCCTTTTTTTGCGACGTTCCATGAAATTGCCACATACATCTTGTACTTTTTCATTGTGTAACCCTATCTACAAGTTGACACGGCTAATTTCAGACATCTCTACATGATACTACATTGCATATCCCTTGCGCATATTTAAACCACCAATTAACGATTGTGTGCGTACCATAAACTAGCCATGACTCTGTATGCTGGACTAGCAGGCACTCTAAGGGAGCCTAATGTAGTGCACTGGAATTCCTACATGCCACCTACGATTTTGTGTAATGTACTGCCCCTGTTCCTAAATATATGTCTTTGTAGAGATTCCAGTATGGACCACATACAGATGTATATAGATGCATTTTCGAGTGTAGATTCACTCATTTTGCTCCGTATGTAGCCTATAGTGGAATCTCTAGAAAGATTTATATTTAGGAACGGAGGTACGAGGTAGTATCATGTATGACATCTACATATCTAATTTAGCAGCCAGTAGTAGAAATCATTGTCTGCACAAAGGGATTACTGGTCGAAAATCCTAGCAAAGCACGCTGGCAGGCACAGAACAATACAAGAGAGAGAGACGCGCTTACAAGATCATAGCAATGCCTCAGTCCAGGATCTTGGTTGGCCAAGCTGTTAGATCCAGAAGAAACATTGTCCTTGTAGTTTTTGCCAGCTGCATAACAGGTAACAGCGACCGGTTAGTATATTTGAAGTACATCGGGCAGGTGATGCTGGACGGGTTTAAAGGTGACAAGTACCTAGGCCATGGTGGGTGCTTGGCATCTCTCCAGACGGTGGGAATCAGGTTAGAAATGTCGAGGGTGATGACGCTGCGCTGGCTGTCGGGGTCCGGTAAGGAGATCTAGAACCGTCGAGTAGGGTGTTTGTGGAGCGGCTCCGGTAGGGTGGACTACGGTGTGGGCGAAGTTTATCTGTGGCCGTGGACGAGGGCGTAGGTGAAGCTGCTCCGGTGGTTGGGTTAAGGATGGTGTCGACCATGCGGATCTGCGGCCGTGG